>NC_046377.1:23179276-23479276 GCF_011125445.2 Fundulus heteroclitus | reverse complement strand
GAAAGCTTATATTCAATGTTTGGCAGCTGTCAGAGTTAGAAATGTTCTTATGCATCTAATACTTATAGCTGGAATCCTATTCATGCATTGCATATATATATATATATATATATATATATATATATATATATATATATATATATATATATACACTGCAAAAAGAGAACTGAAAATAAGTCAAATTTTCCTAAAATAAATGTATTTACCCTTGATTTGAGCAGGTAAATAAGATTATCAGTATTTTTACCCCTAAAATAAGATAACTAGACATTCTGCACTTGAAATAAGATGATGGAGATGAATTGTTCCTATTTTAAGTGCAAAGATCTTATTCCATTGGCAAATAGTCCTATTTACCTGCTCAAATCAAGGAAAAATACTTTAATTTCAAGAAGAATTTTCTTATTTTTATTCTATTTTTCCAGTGTATGTATGTATGTATGTATGTATATATATATATATATATATATATATATATATATATATATATATATATATATATATATATATATATATATATTTATATATAGTCATGGCTTAATTTGTTACTTTTTTATTCCCAGTTGGCATGGTAACCAAGCCATCCAGCGAACAGTCGCAGGACTTTTCGATCCATAACGAAGACTTCCCAGCTCTCCCCGGGCCAAACTACCAAACAAAAGACCCCAGCAGCAACAACGACGACAAAACGGTCTAGAATCTGCTTTTCTATCTCCTTCAGACGCCTTGGTGGGGTTAAAAGAAAAAAATGTTTCATCCGTTTTTGTTCTGCTTGTTCCGAGCAGAACCTGAACTCGTCGGGGAAGGTGTCCTCGAGCTCCGACGGTCCGAAGTTCCCCGGCGATAAGAGCTCGGCTCCGAGCAACAACCAGCAGAAGAAAGGGATTCAGGTGCTTCCTGATGGTAAGAATAAAGTTCCTGACTGGCTGATTTGAGAGGAACTGGGTAATTAAGAGGGCTGAGGATGCTGTTATTATAATCAAAGGGATTTATTCTTACTTCTGTCTTACCAAACGTCGGGTTTGTGGTGAGATCTGAAAACGCTGAAACGGCCGATCCCGTTAACTCTGTCTCTCAGGCCGGGTGACCAACATTCCCGTGGGGATGGTAACGGACCAGTTCGGGATGATCGGCTTGTTAACGTTCATCCGGGCGGCGGAGACGGATCCCGGCATGGTGCACCTCGCCCTGGGCTCAGACCTCACCACGCTCGGCCTGAACCTCAACTCACCCGAGTAAGACGAGCACAAACACAGGAGAAGCTAAACCCGAGCCGCGCAGACCCACAAACGTTAAGCTCTGTCCATGAAAGGAAACATGCATCACCTGGAAAATGTATCTACATGCTTTAAACTTTTCAGTATTTTGTCACATCACCACCAGAACTCGATGCATATTAGCACCTTCCAGGTTCTGATCTAGACCCAAAGGCGGTCTTTGTTCGGTTCATTTAAAATTCTGCAGCTTCTCTCTGGTTTTATGGCGGTTTCTTATGTACAGCAGGGCACACTCTGGTCAAAATTCACTAAAAGGCTCCATTTGGTGTTGATCTATTCGCAGAGTGACCCGCACACTGCAAAAATGGAACTAAAAGTAAAGAAAACTTTCTTGAAATGAGTGTATTTTTTTGATTTGTGTTGGTAAGTTTAAATGATCTGCCAATGGAATAAAATAGGAACAACTCATTTCTATCATCTTATTTCAACTGCAGTTTATCTAATTATCTTATTTTAGGTGTCAGTTAACTGATTCCACTGGAAGAAAAACTTATTTACAAGCTCAAACTAAGGGCAGATAAACTAATTTCAAGAAATTTTTTACTTTTAGTTCCTTTTTTGCAGTGCAGGTGAAGCCGAGACGCACTTTGCTTCCTGTTACTGGTTATTAAATTAGATTAGGTTCAACTTTATTGTCATTCCACAGGTACAGGTACAAGGCAACGAAATGCAGTTTAGGTCTAACCAGAAGTGCAATAGCAGCAACTGCAGGATAAACAATTGTTCCATAAGTACAGGACATGGATTATTACTGAATAAATATAGAGATGGATACTATTATAAACAAAACTCTACTGATAGATTTGTCCTATGAGTATAAAATATAGATAACTAGTATTGTGAACTAAATTTACAGCTGGATATGTACCAAATATAATATACAGGTGGATATTACTACGAGTAGAGTTTTACAGGCATGTACAATAGCATAATATACAGATGATTATTATAACAGAGTTTACATGTACTATGAATAGATGTACAGGTGGCTATTACTATAAAATGAATAAATAAAGTTTGGACAGAAGCTATTTAAATTAAAGTGCAGTGGAAGGTATTATATTTGATCGTCTGAACCGAGAGAAAGAGAAACTCGTTGCTGTCTGCAGTATTTAGCAAATTTGGAGAACGTTTTTGCCAAACACTTATATGATAACTAAATAAAGAGTTAGTGTTTCATCTCGTGTCTTTTTCCTGTCAGGAACCTCTATCCTAAGTTTGCATCTCCGTGGGCGTCGGCGCCGTGTCGGCCGCAGGACATCGGTGAGTTTGTCGTGTGATCTTTGTAAATGTGCTCCAGTTAATATTTAAAGGATTTAAATACTGTATCAGTGTGAAGAGAGCAGCTACAGAAATTAATACTTTATTAAAGCCAACATTTCCCCGTTTTCTGCCCTAACAGCATCTTAATGAGATGAATGATTGCAGTTCTGACCCGTGTTTTTTACTCGGTCATATTTAGCCGTATTTTGCTCGTTTTGTAGAGTTTTCTTATTGCTGTGAGTGAAATTAAAAGTGCGCTCAGTTCTGCAGCCTTCTCAACTTTCTGTGTGTCGTCTCTGCAGACTTTCACGTCCCCTCAGAGTATCTAACCAACATCCATATAAGGGACAAGGTACGAAGCAAGAACACCTATTTATTGTTTAAAAGTCACTGTCAAGTAAATATCTATTAAATACGCCGCCCTTTATCTTGATGATGCGCATCATTATGACCGTTTTCTGTGGTTCTGTAACTTTCTTTTTCTCTCTGCAGTTAGCGGCCATCAAGTTGTCTCGGTACGGTGAAGACCTGCTGTTTTATCTCTACTACATGAACGGAGGAGACCTGCTACAACTTCTGGCTGCAGTAGAACTGTAAGGCTCGCCTCGTTTAAAAAAAAGAAAAACACACGTCGTGTTCGTCCGTCTTTACGCGTCTCTGTGTGTGTTCAGTTTTAACCGGGACTGGAGGTATCATAAAGAGGAGCGGGTTTGGATAACGCGGGCCCCTGGAATGGAGCCCACGTTAAAGACCAACGCCTACGAAAGGGGGACCTACTACTTCTTTGATTGTCTCAACTGGAGGAAAGTGGCCAAGGTGAGTTAAAACGTGGAGTGGGACATATGTGGTTTTCACAGGGCGCCTCCAGGCTACCTTCACTAACAAGTATCTAAGATCTGGAGAACTCTATGATTATTATTTTATAATACAACCTTTTAAAACAACTGATTTAGGTCAGGGCTCTGCTACCTCTTAATAACTTTGGCTACAAATTAGATTTTTATTATAGTATTTAAAAGTAATAATGATAATAAATGCAGGTTTTAGCTTTTGTTTTTAATAATTGCTTTTAATTTTCACAACAAAATGACGCTAAAAGTGCCAGTAATATTTAATTTTAAAACAGTATTTTTTCATTATGTTGGAAACTATGTTTTTTTTTTCTCATCATTATCCACAAATATCAACATCTTATCCATCCTCTTTTTATAGACCTCAAAATAGACATAAAAGGATGTTTCTTTGACGATGACAACATATTTCCTACAGTAGATCTTTATCAAAAATTATAACTTGTCTTTTTTCAAAAGGCCAGGTTTAATTCAAGTGGACTGTAGGGAAAATGGCTCTTTAGACTGTAAAGGTTGCAGCCTCCTGCTCTAAATATTGCATAAATGAAGTCTTTTTACCCTTCATAGCAACACTTTACATAACATTGAAATAATATTTAACTCTGGCAGTAACCTTTTTTTCTGCTAGCTGACCTAAATAATGTTGAAATAGAAACGTCCCCTTAGTACTCTGTAGCTACTCTGCTAAGTACCCCTTAGGTACTCTGTAATTACCTCAGATATACATATAAGTACCTTGTTGGGTCCTTTCCAAGTACTCCATAAGTACCGTGTTGGTACCTCCTAACTATTTGCTCCATAAGTTAACCTATAAGTATCCTATAATGTTTAAGTAATCTATGTGTACCTCATGGCCTGTAAGCAACTCATAGGAACCCAAAGTTTACCTCATAGTTCTCCATAAGTTCTCTGTAGGCGCCCCATAAAGGCCCATAGCTACCCTCTTAGTTCCCTAAATGCATCGCTTAGATAAACCTGCACTGCAAAAAGGGAACTAAAAGTAACTACAATTGTCTTGAAATGAGTGTATTTGTCCTCGATTTGAGCAGGTAAATAAGATTACTTTCCAGTGGAATGAAGTTTTTGGACTTGAAATAGGAACAACCGTCTCCATCATCTTATTTCAAGTGTAATGTATTTAATTATTTTATTTTAGGGGTAAACATACTCATTCAATGGGCAGATAATCTTATTTAACAGCTCAAATCAAGGACAAATACTGTAATTTCTTGACCATTTTACTTACTTTTAGTTCCCTTTTTGCAGTGTGAAAGTACCACATATGTACCCTTTAAGTTCCTGTGTTACTACCCATAAGTACCTTCAGGCTAGGGGTGTGCAAAATAATCGTCATGACGATGCATCGCAATTCTAATTTTCGCAATCTACTGCATCGATTCTTGACGGCAAGTAAAAAAAAAAAAAAAGAATAAATAAAATTGCATGAATGGTTGGCGAACATCATCCAAAAACAAGTGGAATACAACTTCATTGGTTTAATTCAAGTGGACTGTGGACCATTTAAGCTGAAACAGCTGCACAGTGGCGCAGTGGGTAGCGCTGTTGCCTTGCAGCAAGAAGGTCCTGGGTTCGAGTACACCCCTGGGTCTTTCTGCATGGAGTTTGCATGTTCTCCCTGTGCATGCGTGGGTTCTCTCCGGGTACTCCGGCTTCCTCCCACAGTCCAAAAACATGACTGTTAGGTTAATTGGCTTCTCCAAATTGTCCTTAGGTGTGAGTGTGTGTGTAAATGGTTGTTTGTCCTGTTTGTCTCTCTGTGTTGCCCTGCGACAGACTGGCGACCTGTCCAGGGTCTACCCTGCCTCTCGCCCAGTGAACGTTGGAGATAGGCACCAGCACCCCCCGCGACCCCATGAGGGATAAAGCGGTTTAGAAAATGGATGGATGGATGGATGGTTTAAAGGACCACTGAGGCCATGTAAACGGCACTGAATATCCTTAATTTGTTATTTTAAGTTTTATAAATCCTAAGCACTTTTTGTCAGTGTGTCCACTCCAGTAATAGTAATATTTGTTTCCATGGCAATACCTCCAAAAGTCGTTTCAATAAATGCAGCTATGTATGAATTCAGTTTCTTTCAGTTATGTGTCAATTGAAGACACTATCCAGATCATACACAGGCAGTCAGCCACTGGTAATGGCTGCATTTTTTTCTAACAGTGTTCAGTGAAAATATCCCAATGCATCACGATACATCGCAATAATTTATAATATATGATGCAATCATGATGCATCGTGATTTGAATCGAATCGTAACTTCTTTGGCAACACCCACCCATACTTCAGGCTATCCAAAAGTGTCTGTATGAATATCATTTTAGTTCCTTTTAAAGGCCCCAAAAGTAAATATACTTTTAATTACCTCTGGGTACCTTGTAAATACTTGGGAAATAACCTAAAATAACCTCTAAGTTCCTTTTAGGTACCAGCATGTGCTCCGTATACAACCCATAAGTACCTTGTTAATACTTCGAGGTATTGTGCACAGTACTTTGTATTTACCTCGTTAATACCCTTTACAGGGGAAGTCCCCTTGTAAAAACAGTTTATACCCTATAAGTACCTCTGAAATACCCCAAAAGTACTTCACCAGGAAAACTTCACATGTTCTCCTAATGGAGGGTTGAGCCTTCCTGTTCCAGAGGGTCCAGAGTTTATCTGTCTCAGTTTTTCAGAACCATGAAGTGTTTTTATCTTGTCGTTAACAGAATAACCGGCTCAGGGCAAGGTGGGTAAATCTCACTCTGCTTCCTTGTTTTCAGGAGTTTCATCTTGAATATGACAAACTAGAAGAGCGGCCCCACGTTCCCTCAACTTTCAACTACAATCCTGCCCAGCAGGCCTTCTGATTGGCTCTCCCTCCTTCCTGACTGCCTGCCATTGGCCCTCCTGGCTCATCAGTCCCCACCCGAGGTTTCCCCTCCTCTGCACACTCAAATGAATCTGGCCTGTAAGGATTCAGGACGGTGCCCACGTCTCTGACAGACTTCATCATTTTTAACGTTTTCTCTTTTATGTTTGCCCCTTTTACCTCATTTTTTTTATTTTTATTTTATTCCCGCTTCTTCTCCATGTCTTGTTTTGGTCTGATGAGTGAAACAAACAGAGAGCTGTTAATAGCTGTCCATCTGGTCGCCTGATTCCTCCTTTTAATCACTCAAAAAAAAAACCCGACTGTTGTTTTCTAACGAAGCTTTTATGAAGAAACAGATTTTAACAGAGAAAACTGGGTTTACTCACCCGTCAGGACTCTGTTGTGGAGGAGAAGCTGAGAATATTTTACATTTTTACCAGAATTACAGATCAGGACACACATCACCACCCAGTGGGCAATCAGGGGACAGAATGCAATGTACATTGTAGCACTATTTCATAATAAAAGAGAAAAAATATATATTTTTTCTGTTTTCTTGATGTTATGTAGTGACCTCAGAAACGCCACTTGAACTGGAACGGGTCCAGTTTGTGTTTCCTGAAGCGCGTTCTTTGGCAAACACAAGTCATTTACATCCTGTAGGAGAAACCTGGTCTTAAGATTCATTTTTTATTGTCAACAAATCACAAGTGACAACCTAAAGGTGTTTTAAAAATCGTCAAATTGGGGAAAAAAAATGTCTTCATACAGATGTGGATATTTTAAAGCTGCTCTTTGTTGTAAATACGTTTTTTTTTTTTTTTGTTTTTTTTTATACAGCAGGTCTAAAAAAAAACTAGAACAGAAACTGTTAAAGGAATATTTAATTAAGTAAAGCTAAAAAAAAATAAGCAACATTCAATAAAAATAAGAAAATTGATCATGAGGTAATTACTGATTTTCTTTTTCTAAGAGAAAAACATAAATATTTTTTTAATACATTTAATAGTTACATGTAAAACTAAAGTCTCACAACTAATTTACAGGCGTATCAGTGCCATTATTTATATATATATATATATATATATATATATATATATATATATATATATATATATTGACTTGGAATTCCTAGAAATAAAGAAATAAATAGTAAAACGCATCAGGAGGCTTTTGACTCATTTTCAGATATTTCTGTGGAGAAGTAGTGAGCATTCAGTATCTTACCCTCAGCGGATGACTCCCAGAAACTAAAGCTAGTGGCCAGTTTTAGCATTGTTAAACGTCTATGTGGAAATTAGTTTTCATCAGCGTTTTAACGACCTGCTTGTTTATGTCAAAGCGTGTGGTTCTTTGAAAAGATCCGATTTCAAAACGGTTATTGAAGCAAACAAAGAGGAGGCGTGTATAAATCGTGCTCAGCTGGACTGCTGTAATTTTACGTATCTTAAGGCGTTCTGTTTTATAGTAAGCATCTCAGAATCAAAACCGTTTTGTGATGGGACAACAAGCGGCCGGGTTTTCAGTTCAGTTAAGCCAACGTTTCTAATTAATGTTTGTAATGTAGCATATTTGAGTTATTTGACACAGGACAGATGTTAGCTTCTCATAACCAGTGGTTCTCAAATGTTTTCTGTCGCACCTCCCTTTGAAGATTACCCAGAATCCTTCATATTAACATATTAATGGGTTAATTTATAACATAAATGTTTCTACATTGCCACACTTTTTAACTACATTAATTTTAAGTAGTTATGAACCTCATATGTCAAAAATAATATGAAGCCATTAATCTGAAAGACAAACTTCATTTACATTAAGCTTTGTCCTTTTTTAGGAGTTTATTAATAACATTCATCATACTACTGACCGCAGGTACAAACCAAACACCAGGGGGCGCTGTTGTCACATCTCGAATAATTTAGAAGGCCTGTATTTTCTGGAGGCTGTTCTTGCGCCCGCCTGCAACACCTTCAGCACTTTGAATGTCTTGTTACTGAAAAGTGCTTCATAAATAAACGTACCAACCTTAAAAGCTTGTTTGAGAAGCACTGGTCTACACGTTCTGCCCCTGCGTGCTTTCTCCAGGTTCTCGCTTACAGACTAATGTTCCTTCACGGTATGTCAGCCAGATAAGCACCAGTAGTGACCCTGGAGGAATAAGTAAATAAATGATTGGCTGGATGCTCTCCTAACAGAACCGCATTTACCCCACGCCTCGGTTACTATTTTTGTTTTTTGGTGTTTGACTTTAAAACCGTGGACTTGTGCCAATAGCTGCTGTTTTTTTCTTTCTTTATTATCAAAATGGGCCAAAACTCGACAAAGACACCTTTAAAATTTGAGTCTGGGTTAATTTTTATAATAAAATCTGGACAAAGCTGATTTTAGAAAATGTAAGAGAAGTGCAGAAGTTTGAAACCTACTTTTAAATGTGTGATTTTTGGTCTCAAACATTATGTTTGTGCATTTGTTGACAGTAAGAAACCACATTAAACCTCTTGGTCCCGTTTATTTAAATACCTTTAAAGGAAGCACTTAGGTCAGGGGAAATCTGGACTAAAATTAAAACTGACAGCCAGTCTTCAGGTCACTATCAGCTCTGCCCCTTTCCTTTTAATTTTTCCTATTTTATCCAAGCACCAGCTCAGTTTTAAGTCTTTTTTCCCCCCATTCCCCCTCAGTCCTCATGTTTTAATCCCTGCTACATTCATCAACCTTCTTCTCCCTAGAAACTACTCTGACTTGTTGGTTTTCTTGCTGAAATGCGGATGCTCCTGATTCCGAGCTGAGCCCGTTAGTTGATTTTAACGTGAGCAGAGAAATCAGGAGGAAGCGGCTCTCGTGGCTCAGCAGATTGATGCCTGGCGGCATCTTTAACGTCTGTTTTATTGGTTTGGGACCATTTAAGCTGAAAGAACTTTGTGATTTTTACCTTTTTTAGAGCAGCTTTAAAAAGTCAAGAGGTGCTAATTTCGATGGCTTTATCGTTGTGGAGTCCGAGAAGCTGCTTCCGCCCGTCCGCCTGCCATCCTGCTCAGCTAATTTACAGCTGGCTGTAATTAGTGGATGGGAATAAAAGTGAACTCTGCAAGAAAACCAAACATGCTTTCCTTCCTGAAGAAAAGCTTTTCTTTAAGCGTCTTTAAAACACGATCCGTTCTCTTTTTACGTTCAGTTACATCCAAACACCCCCAGGAGGCGCCACTGTGCTGTTATGTGTATGTATGTGAACTTATACACCTAGCATCAAGGCAGCAGAGCAAACGAAACGTCCCCAAACACGAGGAGATCCGGCCTCTGAATGATGCAATACGAGACTTCCTGTTACGTCGACCGCCATCACAGCAGCTTGTTTCTGGCCAAGCAACAAGCCAAGGACACGCCCACGGAGCCGTGTGACCTGTCTGAGATTTGATTGGAGGACTTAGCCGTTGGCTGTTTTATCAAATATGGCAGCTAGTGTTTTAATAGGAAAAAAAAAAGAATAAAATAAATATTCTGGTAATGAAACTGAGCGAGGAGTCCAGAGTGTTTATTTCTGCGGGAAAAAGGAGTTGTTTGTACATTGTGATTTTTTTTTCTTTCTTTTTCAGGCAGTTTGCGGACATTTTGCTTTTGTTTGTTCACCACCTTCATTTTCAGGCTATCCGTTTGTGTTTATTTTGGTTTTTCATGCAGCTGATCCTATGGCTTCCAGATCTATACCAATGTTTCATTGTTTATCTCACAACCTGGAATTAAAATGGATTTTTTGGGAGATTGAATTGGACTAATGGGGACATAACAGAAGAATTCAGGGTGTATAACTCTTCTCACACACACGCAGTATTTCATGAAGCCTTTTGCAGCAATTCCAGCTGTAAGCGGCTTTAGATCAGGCTCTACGAGCTCGCTACATCTGACCTCCAGGATTTTTGTCCATTCCTTGAGGTTAAAGTGACCCGGCTCCTTCATGTTGGTTCGTTTTTGCTTCTTATGACCCCGTCTACCAGATTCATAATGTGTAGCAATCTAGTTCTGCACATCATAGACCTGGTTCTGCTCCGTTTGAATCCGTTTGGGGACAGGAGGAACATTCAGAAGAACTCTGAGCTGATTGGGCCAAGCGACCCAAAGGTTGGTTTTAGCCAATCACGGTCTCAAATTAAAACAAAAGCATCAGACATCATGAGAAACCACAACAAGGTTAAGCTAATCAAGGCACTTCTTGCTGTTGTATCAAAAATTTAATTTAGGATTCTCCCAAAACAGGCGTGATGGCAGCAGCTACGTCCTCCTGTGTTGGTCCGGCTGTGGGCTCAACCGCTCTTGCTTTCATCGCACCGGTATATCCCGCCTCAAACGCTTAGATTGCACACAGGAGTACTTAATTTCACTAATTATGTGACTTTTGAAGGTAACTGGTGGCACCGGAACTTTTTAAGGGCTTCATCGACACAAATGCACATGCCTGTTGGCATTATATATAAATATATATAATTTTTTCTCATTCCACATCCCAAACTTAAGGAAATTTTGTGTATATCCATCACATAAGATAATAAATAAAAAAAACAATATTTTAATAGCTGGTTGGAATGTCACAAATGGGTAAAAAGCCTTGGTTGATAGAGTAGGGGGAAACTTTTGCTGGAGATTGGAACAAGGGGCAACATTATTTATTTATTTTAAACAAAATGTCTCTGAAACTTTCCACATTTGATTTGTTTCAGTTTCTCTAAACTTACACTGAGTGTTTAGGATGGATGTACATGCTTCAAAAGATGGATTTACCTGTGATGGTTTAAACAGCTCTTCCTCAGCAGCTCTCTGGGTTTTATTTGCTTTTTCAGTCAGGGGATTTTTTTTGTACCTTCTTCAAGCATAAAAAGGCCTGGTTTCTGGGAATAAAAACCAGAAAAATGGCTGGAACAGGAGGTTAGTAAAGTATTGCATGTAAGCTTTTTACCCTGAACTATTAATATTCAACCCCAGAAATGGAGGCCTTTCTGTGTCTATAGATGCTCTAAATTTAACATGTTTGGTTTCTTTAGTCTTCTGGTGACTCTGAGTTTCAGTGTTATTGTACCATAGCTCTAAATTCAGTTAGTTTCTCTTTAAATGGATCAGGATCAATTGATTTGACAGCTTATCTAAGTATCAGCAGCTCTTTAGTATTGTTTTTAAGTAAAGCATCCTGACCTTGTGCGATGACAGTGTTTGTCCACAGGAGGGCAGCATAACCCTAAACGAAGATACCAGATCGTCTCTAAAAGGTTAAAACTTTTATAAAGCTGCAGGTTTGTAATAGCAGAGCTCTCTCTGGTTGAATTAGCTGCACAATATTTTTTATCCACTTAATTTACTTATTTTCTGAAGATGGAGGTTTGATGAATGAAGAAGGAGGCTTTAGTGATCAAGGATTTAAACAAAAACAAGGGACTTAAAATCTCAAATATATTGGAGCAAAATTCATAATGTTTGTTTGTCTCGGTGTCTCCGCCCAGTTGGGACATACCTGGAAAACCTTTAAAGGGTCATTCCCCTAGAATCCTTTTGATATATCCTTATTTTATTTTTCATTTGACGCCTGAAGCTTCATAAATAGAGCTGAGCTGTAAGTTTTTAGCAGACTCTCTCGGTGTTTACATCTACCTGTCCCCACCTGTAGATGGTCCCCGTTTATCTCGTTTTTAAGTTTTTCTCTCTCAGTCCAGTCAGATCACCTCCATTCATTCCTCATCACCTCTCCAGGTATACAGGTCAGGTTTTACTCTGCTGGAGTTCTCCGCTCTTTCAGTCTGGTGTTGTCATCTGGGTCAGGATCATCAGTGAACAACTTGGGGAGAGAATAATGAACGGTAGAAAAACACGACTCAGACTGTGAGCCTTAAATATTTAATGGAGCAGATTTTATAGCAGCTGCAGACCGGGACAGAGATTAAAACTGCCTGTTAAATGAAATCTTAAAAGCAACCTGCCGTCAGATTTATTCAGGTGTGACGATGAGATGCTGATCATTTATTTAATCAGACCTGTTTCTTTAGCCTCGTTCCTCCAACACGTGAGGATGTAAATATAATTTGCAATTATATAACTAACAAAACTGCAGCAGAGTGAGAGTGGGAGTGGGCGAATGAAGCAAATTAAAACTTCTCTTTAGTTAATTAGCTCATTTCTTTTCTTATTGAAGCAGGAACACAACCACAGATATCATTAACTTATGCAACGTGACTCAGTTTTCACTGCAGAGAAACGAGACATCGATCTTTGGATGCTGGTGAAATAATTTGTTCTGTCTGTGTTAAATATTTTCATAAACCATTTCGACGTCCATCCATTGTCTGTCCCCTGGAGCAAGGCACGCTTCATCCTAGCTTCTCGCCACCCTGCAGAGGAACGTAATCTCAGCTGTTTGCATCAGAGATCTCGTTGCTTCGCTCATGTTCAATATTTCATGACCATAGCTGAGGGTTAGCCACACCAATAAATCAGGAGCTTTGATTTTAGCTCGGATCTTTCTTCACCACCTCAGACCGGAGCAAAATTTCCACAACTAAGTCTCCAATTCCTCCATTCATCTCCTGGTTCAGCCTACCATCACTAGAAAACGCAACGCCAAGATACTTTAAGCCCTCCTGTCTGCGACAAAAACAGATCCTGGGAGGTCGTGGGTTGAAGATGCTAACAGAAGCACATCTTTTACAAAAAGCAAAGACTGGTCATCCTGGAACAAAGCCAGGCGAATCAGTTGGAGCCTCCTCTCCCTGTCATAATCAACATCATCATAATAATCTATTTTAAATGGCACAATGGCATTCTACATCAGTTGAATCAGCAGCCGTCACCAGATTGCATCAGAACAGACTCACGTGTAGGAACCTGGAGCTAAGAATGTTGCAGCGTTTCTGGATCATGAAGAAGCTCTTGTTCATCCATCCATGTTGGAGTCATGAAGGGTTGCTGGTTCCTATCTCCAGCTCGCAATGGGTGAGAGGCGGGGTTCACCCTGGACAGGTCGACAGTTTATCGCAAAGCAATTTAGAGACACCAATTAACCTAACAGTCGTGTTTTTGGACTGTGGGAGGAAGCCGGAGTACCCGGAGAGAACCCACGCATGCACAGGGAGAACATGCAAACTCCACGCAGAAAGACTTGAACCCAGGACCTTCTTGCTGCAAGGAAACAGTGCTACCCACTGTGCAGCCCAGCTCCAGTTCAGTTCAATCCATTTCAATTTTATTTCTATAGCTCCAATTAACATGTCATCATCAAGTCTCTTTCCAAAGTCAGCTTCCATCAGATCCTCCAGGTTGGTGAGAAAGTTTCCTCTCTAAGGAAACCCAGCAGGTTGCATCAAGTCTCTCCAAGCAGCATTCACTCCTCCTGAAAGAGCGTAGAGCCACAGTGGACAGTCGTCTGCATTGTTGATGGCTTTGCAGCAATCCCTCATACTGAGCATGCATGAAGCGACAGTGGAGAGGAAAACTCCCCTTTAACAGGGAGGAGAACCTCCAACAGAACCAGAACCAGGCTCAGTGTGAACGCTCATCTGCCTCGACCCACTGGGGCTTAGAGAAGACAGAGCAGAGACACAGAAAGCTCAGAAGCTCACATTGACCCAGGAGTACTTTCTATGTTAGAGAAGACAGAGCAGAGACACAGAAAGCTCAGAAGCTCACATTGACCCAGGAGTACTTTCTATGTTAGATGGTGATAGAGGATGATCTGCCTCCCCTGATGATGTCACAGCTAACAGAAGGCCAGACCAGGTGTACCTTCTATGAAGAGAAAAGTGACAGAGAACAAAATGTTAAAAGCTGAAATAACAACAAACAATGCAGATTGGAGAGCAGTAGGAGAACTCAGCAGAGTGAGAGAATTAGACCCTGATGTCCTCCAGCAGCCTTCCACAGGTCGTTGTTAAAGCTGTTCCACGTAGCCTGATAACTAAAGGATGTGACTCCCATTCTACTACAGCATCAAGGTGCCACCAGTGCAGAGCTTGTTTAATTATGGCAGCACGTGGGTACACGCCACCAGAGGTGAAGACTTGTGGACAAGAAAGAAAAAAAACCTCTGGAACAGATTTAGAAGGAAGTTCAATGATGGACTGCAGATAACTGGAGCAAAGTTCTTTTCTCTGATGAATCCTCCTTGTGTGGAAAATCTGAGTCGGCACAAGAACTTCAGCATGGATCGAGAAGTGCTTAACAACATTCTCAGAGAACAACTCAAGTTGAGTTTTGGTCAGGACCAAGTTTTAACTTGAACCTGTAGTAATTTCTGCAAAATCAGCTGGAGAAACAAACTCCTGGTTTCTTCAGGGTTGATGAGCTGCACAAAGGCCCAGTTGATAGGCAGAAAGACGGGCCTGGGTTCAAATCCCGATCTAGGATCTTTATGTGTGAAGCTTGCATGTTCTCTCTGTCCTCAGACGCGTTCTCACTGTGATGGACTGGAAACCTGTCCAGGGTGGACGCAGCGACCGTGGGGACAGATAATGGATGGATACATCAGGGTTGGCCCAGAAGCTGATATCCAGCATGTAAAGGACAGAACAATACAGAACTTATGAGGAACAGGATCAAACGCTGGAAATATTTGACTCACCACAGAAATCTGATTTGTCTGTAATCTATAAAAAACATTGGGAGGAAAATCTGCCACTGCTGAAACTTTTGGCCTTGACTGTATTCCATTAAAACGTCCGAGGTCAAAGGATGTTCCATTTATGCGTAAGAAGCTTAAAAGTCTTTATCCTGCCGTTAAAAATCAAGATGCCGCCACCAGTCTGCAGGCTGAAGCCGTATTAAACTGCTGCATCATTCTGACGGCGCTTTCAGGGACGCAGCCATTGCCTCCAGCATGATGGATTTTTCCAGGCTGTCGGTCCCCGTTGATGGAGGGATTTTCAGCCAAATGTTTCCTCTGCAGCGGCGCCTTGCTGCACGGCTGCCTCTGTTTTCACTGCAACAGAAGGAGCAAATATTGTGGCTATCTCGCGCGCTTTCGTTTGTCTTTACTTCCCAGAGTTAAAGTTGAGGTGTCTGGTTTAAACTGTCCGACGGTTCATCCTCATTCTGCTGTTTGTCCGCTTCGTGGTGCGCAGACATGTGGCCATGTCCACCCGCTCCGATTCCCGTTATTATTTGTAATCTTTTGATCTCCAGAGATGACGATAATCCCGCCACATGCCTCCCTGATTACCAGCGCTGAGGCTTCACTCGGCAGCTTTTTCAGAGCTCTGCGTTTTTTTTTGCAGCAGGCCGAGACGCAGAGAGACGGCCTGCAGAGGTGAAGGGATGATTCAGATGGTTTTGCTCTGTAGGAGCAGGGAGCCGATGTAGCTTTCTGTTTACAATCACGGTCTGAGTCTGCTGTGTCCACCTCCAGTCCTCCCTAGCTCCTATAGAGAGCTACAAGAGTTCTGCAACACATCTGGATCAGATGGATGTCTCGTTACCAGAGCTGAATGACTTGCTGATGAGGGAACTCAGCCAATTTATTCAGGTGTGTTTGAGAAGGTATAAATATAAAAGCTGTAGAACAGTAGCTCTGTAGGACCGGACTTGTTCCCCCTAGGTTGCTATCACCAGGCTGTTTCCCCCTTTGCCTCCAGAACTGTCTTCATTCCTTTGGGAGATCATACAACAAGCTTCTGGACATTCTTCTATCATGTGGACTGTGAGGGACCGAGCCGGTCAAGCGTGAGGACACAGTTGTAACTTTCAAAAAAATGGGTTTTATTTCCCCAAAGTAACAAAAATTCCAAACAATAACTATAGGGCCCTTAAAAGAGGTCAAATAAAGAAGCTAACTCAAGCCAAAAATATCAAAGTTAAACATAACAAAAACCTCAAACTAACTGCTCAAACAAACAAACTGACCTGACATACAACAAACAAAGGGGGCTTAAATACTGGCTGATCAGACCAGACTGACACACTGAGGAAGAGGGAAAGGGAACATCTACGCAACAACAAAGATAACAAAACACAGTTGGTTCAAGGATTAATCTTAAATGACTAATAACTAAAAATTAACAAAATAAACAAATCGCAAAAGAAAGATTATGCCACAGAATTAAAATAAGGACTCCATGGTCTTCTCCCCCCTAGTGGAACTCCAGATGGTACCACCCAATCAGTGAGTCAATCAGGGATTGGAGTGTGCCAGCCAGAGTCCTCTGCTTCAGCCCAGTTGGAGGCACTCCCCACAACACCAAAAAAAACAAACAAACAGATAAGCATGTAACAAAATTAAATATACAAAAGTTAACCAAATGTGCGCGCTACAATTGGAACTAATGTACTTTAATATTGTCACACTAAAAACCAAACAAATCAATGTATTTATACTTCAGTATGTGAAAAGTTAAAGTGAAAAAGTGGTTTGTGAGGTTACCGACTGTGTGGCTGCAGGTGTGGCCATCACATGGACGTTACATCATGATGTCAGTGCAGGAGGTTTCTCTGCTGCGCGACCACGATGAGAACGTCTCGTTGCAGCAGATCCCAAACATGGAGAACGGGGAACTAAGCAGTTTGGGATTATCTGAGCCACGTTGTCCTGCTAGAAGATGTGCCTTCCAACACCTTGGTCACGTAACTCAGGAGGGCCTAAACGATGGAAGAAGAACAATGTCTCCCCCATCACTACATCACCACCACCCTGCCCCTCTGGTTTGATTTTATCAGGAAGTAAGAGTTCCGAACTTTGCAAGAACTTCATACCGACCTGCTGAAAGTCGGCTCGGACCAAAACAAGACAAACTTCTTGAATCAGCGTCCGTCTCTGCTGCTCATACACGTCAAAAGGAGTCGGAGGAGGATTATCGGATCCGGACGTTTTCCACCTTCGTCTCAGGCAGAGGCAGAACTCTCTGCAGTAATAATGTCAAACTACGTTCTTCTACAGTTCTTTTAGAGGTTTCCCTGCTCAAAGCTGAATCCATCCATCCATTTTCTCACACGTCTGTCCATGTTGGAGTCATGAAGGGTGCTGGTTCCTATCTCCAGCGTTCACTGGGTGAGAGGCGGGGTTCACCCTGGACAGGTAGACAGTTTATCGCAGGGCAACACAGAGACAGACAGGACAAACATCCACTCACATCTAAGGAAAATTTGGAGAGACCAATTAACCTAACAGTCATGTTTTTGGATTGTGGGAGGAAGCCGGAGTACCCGGAGAGAACCCACACATGCACAGAGAGAACATGCAAAGACCCAGGGCAAGGGTAGGACTTGAACCCAGGACCTTCTTGCTGCAAGGCAGCAGCAAGGGCTGCCCACTGCTTCACTGTGCAGCCATCAAAGCTGAATAAAACGGACAAATTACAGCGTGTGCGTATCGCCAGGATCTGCACAGACATGGGAATGATCCGGTCAGTTGACTCAGGTGTGTTGAAGACTTGATGGCCTGGAGTCGCTCACCAGCCTCAGTCCATATATTCATGAATGGATTTTACTCGACAATCCTCTCAAGGCTGCGTTTTTTTTTATGCCTTTTCCTACCTCACTTTTTCCCTCCACTCAACTTTCTATTAATAAAAGATTCAACTTTTTTGCAATATTCCAATTTTCTTTGAATTATCTGTAAGTTGGAATCATAAAAATTACAACAAATAACAGCTTGAAATATTTCACATTGTGTAATAAATATATGCATTACTGTATGTGTTTAACTTTATGAAATGAGGGGAAAGATCTGAATATTTTCAGCTGTATCTATTCTGGTCTGGGAAAAGGACTCCAGGAGAAGCCGGAAGGAGGAATTTCTGGGTTACTTCACCTCATTTATGCTCCTTAAATCATGTGGAAACATTTTGGGTAACTATGCTTTTCTCTTAACTGCATCTCGGGTTAAATCACAATTTAAATCATCAGTTTTAGTTGCGGATGTTTATCTTTTCTTGCTTATCTTTATCAAATAGTTTAATGGATTATAATGTTCCATCATGTGTGTCATGGAAAGACATTTTTGGATTTACTTCCAAAAGCATACATTTCTTTTCAGCTTGTCTGTCCAGATCTGTTTAAAATGATTGAACCAGCTTGAAGTTTTGGTTTATTTGTGTGTTTTTGCCTCTGATCCTCTCTTTTATGTCCTTATTTTCATCACTTCTCCTATCTCATAACTATTTTTGCTTGCTTCTCTGGGATTAAGACAGCAGGATGTCGTCTAAACACCTTCAGGTGTGAATGTTTTACTACCGGCTCGCGTCTCACCGGAGGATGCGATGAGGTCTGGTTGTTTTAGAGAAAGCGGACATTAGTGGTGGACATTTTTCACCAGGAGCCATTATAAACAGAAGGTGACTCAGGCAGAACACAAACCTCGCCCAGAGCTATCTGTTTTTATTTCTTTACACTCTCAGCTCTCCTCGGAGCCGGCTGAAAGCACCAGAAATCGATGGATCTCACTCGGCTCATTGATCATCGGATCGGGGCAGAACGTTTCAGGAGGCTGTTTGCATCTTTAACAACGACCAAACTGCACACTCAGGGAAACCCACTGGAGATAAAACTGAGGCAACTAAACTTTTATCAGCTGTTCCTGCAAAAAGCAACACAAGGATTTAGATCAGAACAAAATCCAGTGAAAATAGAAGCTTTACGTAGAAATAATTATGCTATTTGGATTTGTGATGCATTGTGGTTCATAATGAATGTTTTGAAACTGGTCCTTATTTTTTCCACACAGAGTTGAACATTAAAATTCCCATAAAATGAGCTCCTAAAATGTATATTTGTCACATCGTTATACATCATTATTTAATTCCCTGCACAGCCACTACACCGACTCAGACACACTGCTTTAATTTCATACGTTTTATCAAATATATTTAAATTAATTTCCAAATTCTCAACTTGCACATCTTGTAAACATAAAACTGCCTATAATGTTAAAGTAAGATTCACATTTTACTAGTAATTTAAAGAATTAAAAACAGGCGTAATCTCTGTAAAAACTATAAAAATATCCCTTAAGGGAAAACTGCCAACTGTTGCTATGCAGCAAAGAACTGCTGCTGCTTTTTTAGTCTAGATTGGAATGATTAAAATAAATAAAAAAATGTAATCGAGCTAAACTTTGTCACATTATCTTTGCTGTTTTTGTGCCTTAGATTTATGATTTTAATAAAAACACTACAGTGTTGTGTGAATTTAACCACTTTTGTGCTTTTCTGTCACCCTTAAAGGACTGAAGGGATCAAACTAATTATGATGCAAGACAACAACAAAATGTACAGTTTTAAAATGACTATTTCATTCATTCAGGGGGAAAAAGCTCCAAACACACCTAGAAATGTGAAAAGTAATTGCTCCTCGTTGTGAAATCATGCATCAACGCCCGGGCCTGATTATTTAGCTTTGACTAGAAGTAGTTCACATTTGTTTAGACCATTTGAATTCCTGATTTGCACTCTTTTAGGTTTCAATAAACTGATAATAACATCTTTATGTTTGGTGCACTTCCTGCGCCTGTAGAGTGGCGTAAAGCCTTTTTATATGAAGAGCGAGGTGCAGAGACACCAATGTGCTCTTCCTCCACTAAGAGGCTTATCTCATGCAGCTTGTAACGGTGAGAGAACAACAAGCAGCCCGGGGCATAATAAAACTCAAATCTGGACTGAATCATCAGGCCAGTGGAGCTATAACAGCCGAGAGAGAGAGAGAAAGGTGAAACCATAGAAACTGTCACACTGCTGCACCATGTGACCAAACGTGTCAACACCTGAACCCGTGAGAAGGTCACGCTCAGACATGAGCTGCTGTGCAGCACATTCTTCATCATGCAAAGACGTTCTCCTTTCAATAATAATCATCTTTATTGTCACTGCAACATGCATTTCAATTAAATTTGTCCCATTTAACCATTCCTCAGGGAGCAGTGGGCTGCCACTGGGGCTGAGGGTCTTTCCCAAGGTAGAAATCTTTTGGAGTTGAACCAGAAACCTTGCAGCCTCTTCAGGACACATGCGCCCGGCTCTAGCCACCATGAGGCTGCAGTTTGCGGTTCAGAGGAATGGAAACTCGTTTTAGTTTCCTGAGCAACACATTACAGCCGTTCAGGTCATCAGAGATGACGATCGACGGCCAGCTGCACGAACCGAGAAACGGAGGAACCCAGAAGGAAGAAGCAGCGGTTCTGGTCGTAGTTCGCTCCGCATGCAGACAGCTGATGAGCACGAGAGCTTTGCTAAAGTATTTATTTCTCTAAAACATTCCCGTATTTGTCCCATAACAACCACAAACTGCAGTTTCAGGTGACAGACCATCACAAATCTGTGCAAAGGGGTGAAAGAAATGCTTTTATTTTAAAGCTCCAAAGCGTGGCCTGCATTGTTATCCAGCTCCCTGAGCCAATGTTGTGCAGATTAGGATTATTTCAAATTCAATGGACACAGGAAAAAAAAAGTGGCAAAGTAGATCAGATTTTATTCTTTTTCTTCAGCTTCACAAACTAGCTGTTGTGTTACAGGGATAGACCAGTTAATGTTTGTGATGGGCACCTTGGTCAAAAGGTAGCATTATTTTTAGCAAGTGCAGAAGTTTCAGAATAAAATGAAAGGTAAAATCTTTTGGGTTTAATGTGTTCACGTTTTACTTCTTATTACTTACTGTTGATAAATATGTGCCTAGTATTTTTAATATTGGTGAATATAGGCCAATGAACCTTTTTAGGAAATGTGTCTTGCATTCTAAATTAAATATGACATAATTTAAATATAAATTAATGGTAATTCTGTTTTCATTTTGTTTTAACAATGAAAAAAAAATAAGTTATTCTAGTTGTAGCTTTAGAAAAGTTATACAAAACTACTTTAGATCAGAAACACCAAGGACTGACCTAGTTTATTTCTTATTATGAATAGAAACAATTAAGTACTGAGATTTTATGCTTTCTGTATGTTTGTTAAAGTATGAAAGAAGTCATGTACATGTTTATTCCTTTGTTAGTGTCTGTGATGTGCAGTCAGGGGAGGCAAGTGAGGCCAGGCCTCACTTGTCATCATGAAAAAAAAAAGAAAATATATAATAATGATAACATAATATAAACTGTGATTCACTCAGTCATTTGTAATAAAAGTTATTTTTTTTATGTAATTTCCTAATTTTTTTTATTATATTCTTTTTAAAATCGCAGACTTTTCGCTATTTTCCATGTAAATCCTTGGTGGTGCTTGATAGTGAAGTCGGTGAGGCCGCAGCGAGCTTGGCCTCCCCTGGGATTGCGCAATCCCATGTTAACTGCGCTGGCTTTCATTCTGTGATGCATCTTCCTGTCTCTAGATCATAAATTCAATTGTTCAAACAGTTATGAACTGATTTTCCACAATTTAATATATGTGGATTACGAATTGTGTTTTGGTCATCAAACTGTGTGCAGGTAACATGTTTTCGTGCTGCTGGGCGATCATAACCGGCAGAGAACTGGTTGTAGGTGAGACCTGCAGTTCCTTGGCCTCTAGGCAGGGGGCGCTCAAGGGGCACCGCTCCTGATCCTAAAACTGTAGAGTAACAGCAAGTTATGGATGTTTTATTAGCGAGTTTTGCTAAACAAGTAAATCACTAAAAAGACTCTAAACATCCAGCCGGAACAGGACTGATGAAGGAAGGCTTTCCTCCCTGGCAGTGAGCTCCACTGAGACTGAGAGACTTTTAAAACTGAAGAAGATAAAGAGAACTTTTACCGGAAAATGATATTTTTGTTCAGAAAGAGCGGCCGCATGGACTTCATTTATAAGTAGAGGTAAGACAGCGATAATTATTCATGTTTTGTTTTTGTAATGAAATGTGCGTAATGTGGGTTATAGTTTTTAAATGTGTTACAAATGCAGAAATTCATCATAACTCATAAACTGTTACCAATCAAATGACAAATAATTTAGTATTTTTTTTCATCAAATAATCAGTATTTCTTCCATGTCTCTTGGTGAATTGATTTAGCTCAATCAGTCTCCTTCAGCACTTTGCAATGAGTCTACTCTGTAGAGTGTATAAATATTTGTAAATCTGACTCTGATGACGTCAGTGCCTCACTGGTTAGTGTTTTTTTCTTATTCCTATGTAATATTTCCCTCTATAATGTTTTTCTGTTCATGTACAGCACTTTGAATCGTCTTGTTACTGAAAAGTGCTCTGTAAACAAAATTGCCTGGCCTTAATATTTGTGAGTTGTTGAGTAAAGTTGAGTAAAGTTTTGTACCTGACAAATGAATAATAAATTAACTAAACTTGCCCCGCTGTTTAAAATTCCGTTTTTTGATCGACCCCTCAAACGCACCGCCGGGACCGTGTGCGTTGGCAGGGAAGCTAGAAGCCTAGAAAGTACAGCGGGTATTTTTCAGCCCCAAGTGTTGAATTCAGGCCATATCTGGACTTTATATCCGACCTAGAAAGGCGTGTTGAAGGTGTTTCGTCTTCACTACAAACAGGAAACCACAGCTCAGCCCCAAAGGAGCCACCAGCTGTGTAGCGGCTAATGCTAAGTAAGCTAGCTACTAACCGGAAGTGTGTTTTCAGGATGTTCCGGTTTGACTGTTTAACAACTAGCGTCAACATTGTTGCTAAAAATGTGCGTATACATTTAAACATTAGCGCAATCCTAGCACAACTTGACCAGCATCTGTTTTTCTGCTTCAATTTAGCAAATTAAAACAACAACTTTCCCCAGACCTTCACAACAAGAGCCTCAAACATATTTAATGCTGGTAAACTGGTTGAATGTTGGCTGCAATGTGTATTTGGGCTGCAATTTAGGCACACACACACACACACACACATATATATATATATATATATATATATATATATATATATATATATATATTCCAAAGTTATCCTGTGTTGATTATAGAATTATGAAAATGTATGTCAATAATTGTGAAATTTGCATGCAGTAATCATGCAGGTGGACTTCACCTGAATATTATTCTCACCATTTGACTTAGGGATTTGTGTTACATTGGGCAAAAAGTTTGGGCAGTATGTACGTATGTTATGTTTGCAGTGTTGGGCCATTATGTGCAGGTATGTATTTTTTTACTTCAAAAATGCATAACATAGCAGATTCAAATAATCTATGTTTTGTTCATGGAATGAAATCAAGATTTGGTTTTACTGTGAAACATCTTTTTTTGTCGTCATATTGCTCAATCTTACTTAAAATCATGGCTTTCTATGTTTGCTGCTTCCATAAAAGCGAGATTTGTTAAATGCACGACCAATAGTTGTTCTGTCAACCACTGATTGTTGCACATGGGCTGGGAATCTCTGCAGCTCCTCCAGAGCCACCATGGTCCTCCTGCTTCTCTCCTGGTCCAGCCTGTTAGTCCAGGTGCGCGTCCATGTCCTGGTAGGTCTGCAGATTGTCCATCCTCTCTCCAGGTCCAGATGATGGATGGATCAGAGTTCTGGGAGATGTTCAAAGCTGGGATATTGTAGAATAACAAGCGCGGGAAGACGCGAAGCCTGGTGGTTATAATATAGTGGAGGAAACCCTGCAGTGCTTGGATAATTGGGTATCAGAGCCAAAAATATATATTTTTACTCCTGGCAGATGTAAAAACAATTCTTGTCTTGTTTTATGTCAGAAACAAATTAAAAAGGTTTGTCTTTTTAACATCTTTATTGGCACTATAGCAATCACACTCTTAATTTAATTGCTGACAATGCAGGTTTTAGGCTTGTTTCCATCTGTATCCTCACAATTTGTCCTTTATGATGAGTCTTTGAGGCTGGAATACCTTTGAGGTATCCTTGCGACTCCCTCCACAGACTCACTTCGCTCCGAAACATTTGTTCCACACAGAAGAAACAGTGAAATTTAATGATTAGTATAAACTAAAACCTTGCAGTATTAATAATTTTGGTCCTACACTGCTGCACTTTAGGAAGCCTAAGTTTTATAAAGGGATGTAAAGTGAGATGTTATGTACCTTCCTTTGAACTAAGTGCTGAAAATGATATATGTGCTTTCTTAAACAACAGTTGCGGAGGAATATACCACATTTGAACGATTTCAAGTAGATGTAAACCCGCCCCTTTTGTTTTGTTTTTGTTTTGTTTTTTCCTTACAAATTTAATATCCAGACCGTTTTTGATTGAATCTCTGAAGGAGGATCCAGTGAATCAGTTTCACGGCAAACAGAGTGAAAGTGAGCCGGAGAGAGAGGGCAGCGATGGAGGAGGGCAGATTATGGAAATCACAGTAAATAGATGCAACAGAAAACGGAGAGATGGTGAGGGGGAGAAGGATGGATGGAGGGAGGGTAAATAAAACGGACTCAGAGTCTGAAAGCAGCCACTGATTAAACTCAGCAGACTGTGAGCAGCAGCTTCTCCTCCTCCTTCCCTCCTCTTTTTAACCATCCTTCCTCGCTTCCTCCTCCTCATGCCGGCGGAGGTCTCCGCCTGGCTGCCATGGCGAAGATCCGGGTGTCGTACGAGTACTCGGAGGCTGAGGACAAGAGCATCCGGCTGGGTTTGTTCCTGATCGCCTGCGGGATCCTCAGCCTCTTCATCCTGGGCTTCTGCTGGCTCAGCCCCACGCTGCAGACCCTGCAGAGCAAGCCGGCCAACTGCACGGTGAGACCGGCTGCAGGCTGCGAGCCGCTCCGCCGGGGTCAGAACCGCGGAGCAAACACCACATGTAGCTGAAATTAATACCATTTAAAGGCTTTGAATCCTGGGGCGGCTGATTTATGGTGCTAATGCAAGTCAGACCGAGTCAGTTTTAGTATTCATATTGATTTCGCAGGCTTTGAGTAAACTTTATCCGTAGATTTATTGACATTTGTTCTGCATCATTTAATTACAAAATGCGCTTTGTAAAGAAAATGTATTTGCTACTTTTTCAGCCATCTATGAAAGCAATAATACAATAAGTATATCATTAAATAAGATTATTATGCTTGGAAGTCCTTTGTAAACTATAAAGTGCATCAAGGTGCAGATATTTCAAGCATGCTCCTATTTGCATTAATTTCATGATGTTATGGATATAAACTAAAGAATGGCTGATAAACCATAGCTGCACCTGAAATATATGAAATACTTTAGTTAAATGTGTTTTATTGAGGAAAACTTTATCTGTTGCCCAAATCAGTCTGCTGACTGTAATACTGCAGTGAAAACAGCTACGGTCAATATTTACTGTAATTTCAGCAACACAGTTTGGTGTTTTAGTATTGAAGTGACGAGAAAATCCACAGGTAAACAAGAGCAGCGCCACACAACCTTCATTTGTTCTGCGTTACTTAAACTCACCGGCCACTTTAGAAGTACACAATGAGTTTAATGCTTCGTGGCTTAGATTCAGGAAGGTGTCGGACACGTTTCTCAGAGCTTTGGGTCCATATTGACAGGAGAGCGTTTCGCTGTCGCTGTTGGTTTGTCAGCAGCACGTCCGTAAACCTCTGTTTGGGGAACTTGTGAGATCTGGTGACTGTGAAGACCAATGGAGTGCAAAATGATGTTCAAGGAACTAGTTTGAGTTTTTCTGAGCTTTGTGACACGGTGTGTCGTCCTGCTGGGTGCACTTCGATCTTAAAGGGATGAGCGAGACATGGCAGGTGGCAGATATGTTACATCAACAAGATTTTATTTGAAATGTAATTTTTCGAACTATAAATCACTCCAGAAAATAAGTCGCATTAGTCAAAAAATGTGACATAAAGACAAAAAAACATATATAAGTTTGAACTATAAGTCACATTTATTTAGAAATTTATTTCACACAAACCAAGACTAAAATCTGACATTTAATCTGATAAGGCAGTCAATTACACAGCTTACACAGCCGGCTGAATAACATGAAACATACCTGCGAGGTTGATTAGAGTAAATTAGCATAACAAGCCAGCAACTCCAACCCAAGAAGTTCTTGTCAGCGCATTTCATCATAACGTCCAGTTACGCTGAAAGTTGTCAAAATTACGCTGAAATTAGACCGTGAGTGTAATGGTTCTACATGCTAAGCTAACTCTACGACGCGGATGTTTCAGAGCAAATAAAGCTGACGTGCATCAGCGAAGTTGCAAAACGCTCGGACAACAGAGCTGTAAGCTAGCGCTAGCTGTTATTAGCTTTACGGAGAGCCCGATAACAGGGTTCTGTCGTGGTCTGGGTTCTACGAGCTCCGCTGCGTGAAAAGACTGAAACAGCGAAACAACAAACAAACATTTGTTCAGTCTTTGTTGTCTATAAGTTAATGTTCCAATTAATTTCTAAGCGGTACAGGAGCAGGTTAGTTTTCACAATCCTAGAGCGCCCTCTTGTGGCTACGGGCGGCAATTTTTACTCCTTGGTTCATGCTGGTCAACATGAATTACCATTTAAATTTGATGTATAAGTCACAGTTGTAAAGACTTATATTCTGAAAAATACGGTATTTCAATTTGTATTCAAAAAATTAAACCGTCAAAACAATTAAATTCCCTCAGAAAAATCATTTTGAATTGTTTGTGGTATTAAAAAAAAGCCATAACAAAAAACACAACAGGTATGAATTATTTTTTACAGATTGCTCGACGTACATTCATAGTGTTTACTTCCTCCACTCCAACAGAGGGCAGAAGTGCACCGGCATTATTTCAGATTACCAGATGAGTATTTATAACCGATGCTCTGTACAAATTTAGGGGCTGCAGCTGGAAGTGAACGGATGGGAAATTAGACCAGAGATCGACCAATATGATGGTTCGAATATAATGTCAGTACACTGCAGCAGTGGACAGTGTTTATTCTCCTCCTTCTCACCATTGAACTAAAAAAGATCTTTTCTCGCTGTGACACGTTCATTAAGAGCGAACAAAGCGCCGCCGCAAGAGTCGTGACGCGGCTTTTGTCGGTGTATCTTTTAAACTGTGGTCTGAAGCTGATTGTTAATATTAGCTGGTTTAAACACGACTTTTGAGACTTGTGTAACATTTGATGCCATTGTGTCATTTTTGTCACGTACATGAAGCAAGAGAAAGCAATATCGACTTCAAGGATTGGCCACAAAAAATCAGCAAATATCTGTTATTAGCTGGACTGATGTCAAAATAATCGGCATTGGCCTAAAAACACTGGATCAGTCGATCTCTAGTGTTGTCTTCGCCAGCTTGAAGACTGACTTATAGTTAGATACTGTATTTTTTTTAAAACCATAAAATGAAGCTTGAACTTAAGCTTTGTTTTTTTTTTTTGTTTTTTTAATCTTTAAGGAACTCCATCGGTTGTGCTGTCGTCGCAGGCATGTTTCAAAGATGAGCCAATTATTCAAATTTACCAAATATTCCAAATTTACTCCCAGCTTTCCGATAAGACGTTAAAGTAAAAAAAAAAGGCCTTGTTCACATGAAGACGGGTTTGGCTGTATCCAACAAACTCTTAAGTCGTATATGGGTTCTGTTTAGACAAAGCGGCCGCGAAACCGACCACGTTTAAAAAGGTGAAAAGTTTGAAACGACCCCTACAGGCGCTCCAGGGTATTACAACACATATTACGGATGCTCTGGTTTTATGCAGTTTCATCCTCATGCTCAAACCTTTCTGTCCCTAAAATTAACCCATTGTGAAACTTAACTTTATTCTCAGTCAAAGTAGTTTGCTCCGTGACAAAGGAAACACTGAAATAAACCAAAGATGAACCCTTAGATGTCATCCGATTGAACTATATCTGTGTTTAACTTCCACTCATGAAAACAATGTGCTGGAAATCAGGCGTTGTCTCCGGAACCTTCCGGTCAGCTGACGGCTAGTGATAGACAAAAGCGATACCTTGATAAACTGAACATATATTAGAGGTTTAAACAGCTACATTATTGCCTAAAAACATTGTAAAAGTTAATTTGACGTCACAGAAAGTTTAGTTTGGAGTAACCTTCAGATTTGGACAGCCTTTGACGCCTCGATGTGATGTAATCAACCTACAATGCCGCCATTGGACACATTGTGAATTTGGACACGGATATTGTCTCCAGCAAACTCCTCTCTGCTACTCTGCAAGTGCTTTGCAGATGGTAAGTTGAATCTGACTTTATATAAGTTAATGTACAAGATTGTTTAGCTTTTAATTGTCTTTTTTTTTTTACTTTAATGATTAAGAACAACACAACCATAAATTGAAGTTCATGTGTGTAACACTCAGATATTCCAAATTATGTCACTGCTAACATTTATTTTTAGCTAGTAAATATGTATTATATTGATTAAATTGGCTACATGTGCGTTTGTATAAAGTTTTGTTTTTGCTGTTTGCCTGTTTATGATTTCCGAGCTTCTCCAGAACCCAATGCGCTATTTAATGTTGAGTAATTGTGACGCTTTTGTAAAACTGTTGGAGATATTCTGTATAAAAACCGTTTGTCTTATTTCAAAGTTTGGCAGACAACTTGACCACCAGTCACCAGTGGTCTGAGCGTTGAAAACAAATTATACATTTGATAATTACCTGTCAGCTGTTTTAATTTAAGTTGGCTTTTTACTACAGGTTCTCCAACACCTCAATGTTCTGCTTAAAGGGGTCGACATAAAAATGACAACCCAACCTAAATTTTCTGCAACGTTCACAATATCCAGCTAAGGAGAAGCATCTCAGGAGTAGAAGGAAAATACATTTACATTTCATGTTATGTACTATTTTTATCTGCTGTGCCTTTTATAATGGGGGACTCCAGTAAATGTAAAAACTATCTTCTGGAACCAAGATCATCCATTTAGCTTAGAGAAATGTGCAGTCACAACACTGTATAATAAAAATATATAATTTACAAGAACATGAACATTTTATTTATTACATATCTTCAAAATAACATGGCAATTTTATTTTCTCTTTTTGTTGCTCTCCTAGGATTCCTGCTAACGCTGAGTCTGGGATTGGACCAATAATGATGGACATCTGTGCCATTAGGGTTTAGGATGCTGAGCCTGAATAGTCCACTTAATAGAAGCTTATTTATCCTCTGAAAAGAGCTCAAGTGTACTTTTAACCGTTTCCAGTAGATCTTCATAGACTTACATCCAGTCTGCCAAACTAAGACTCCTAAATTGACCTTGAAGATTTCCCGTTACAGGATTCGAAGCAGTAATTTTCATACATTAATGTCAATTTGTGCGTAGTTGTAAAGTTTAAGGCAGCGTGACTGTTGAAGGCTACCGCAATATTTGAATTTTGGCAGAACATGTTAGCATTGGAGTTTTGCCTTGTTTGGAAATAAAAGGTTCACATTTAAAAATGCAAGGTTTCATCTATTTTTACTTTTAGAAAAAAACACAGTGTATATATAGAATAGAGTTCGCCTGTTTAAAATACATAGGATTTTTTTTTTATATATAATTTTTTATAGCTTTTTGTCATGTCTTGGTTTTAGCCATTTAAAATACATCAGAATTATTCACTAAGAATGAAGATACATGCATATAGATGACAAAATCTAAATGAATGGGGAATTTTCATTTAATTACAACGCATAAAACTACAAAGTGGGCCAGAAATGTTGTCTCAGTGAATCCAGTCCTCGAGAGCTACTATCCTGCTTCTTTTAGACACGTTCCTTCTGCAAAACAGCTGAATCAAATGGCTGACTCGCCTCACCAGCGCTGCTGGGGCCCAGTAACGAGCCGCTCCTTTTATTCAGCAGCGTTAGAGAAGATGCTGGACTGTAGCTCTCAGGGACAGGAGTTGGGCTCCCCTGGGATGTGGTCAGCAATAATACTCAGGCGGTGGTGCATTAACAACGCTCAGATGGTATCAAGGGGCTTAAGGTGTGCCAAAAACATCTCCAACACCATTACGCCGTCAGCAGCAGCCTGAAGCATTGACATAAGGTGGGATGGGTCCATGCTTTCATGCTGTTTATGCCAAATTCTGTGCCTACCACATTAATGAAGACTTGTCAGAGCAGGCAATGTTTTTGTCGGTCTCACATTCTCCATTTTTGTTGTGCTGTGTGTTTTGTAGCCTCTGAGTCCTGTTTTAGTGAACACCTTTGGCGCCTGGTGCGTTTTTTTTTTTTTTGTTGGTTCTTGTAAGCTAAAAGTCTGAACTGAGCATTAAGACCTGCAGTGTGAATGTAGCCTTAGATGTGCTATTGGCTATGACAAGATCACCTTATATTTGTAGGAACGATACCTAAATACCCAAATTCAACTAAGCAGAACTTACAAGTAACCTTTACAAACTCAGGTGCCTCTCTGGATGTTACTTGGTATTTTTCTGACACCTACAGGCTACTTTTAGGAATTTTCTGGACATTAAAGGTTACCTTCCTAAACCTGTTAAGCCTGGTACCGGTATGAACAGAACTACACCCATTTTTCACCATCTGTAAAAGTAGGTCATACACGGTAACGTTTTTTTCCCCCGCTAAATCCCTCAAACAAGGAGGTTTTATCGTTTCTAAAAGAAATCGAGAAACATTTTTTCACAAATGCGTTAAACATACAGGCTACTTTTGGCCTGAATTACGCATTTTAACATGCAACCTTTGGCTGACCGAAGGTGACTTTTAACTTCTGGTAAAATAATTGGTTTAAGTTTTTGCCCCTAACCCCCCCAACCACCTTAAAAGTGGTTTTGATAACGGCCACAACACTGTTTCTAGTCGTCACTCCTGAAAAAAATATATTGAGTAATTTTCTTTTTTTTTCATTTTTTTTTTTTTTCAGATATTGTCACAAGGTAAACACAAATTTCTCTTAAGAATTGCAGGAACTTATCCAGCAATATATTGATGTACAAACCCCATTTGCGGTACTGTTGTTTGTTTTTCTCGTGCTGCTTTGAGATTTCACATCTTCTGCATTTACATATGATATTCCACGTTCTTTATTTGTAACAGGTACTTTCAGACAAAGGGTATTTTTTATCCACACAACTGCACCTCACCATATATGTTCTATTTCTGCTATTTTCTGTAAACCTCAGATGTCGTTGGTTGTGAAAATCTTACTAATAGTCAGAATAGCCCATTTGGTGCCAACAACCATGCTATGTTCAAGGTACCATAAATCCCATTTGTTCCCCATTTTGATGTTCGGTTTAAACTTCAGGAGGTTGTCTTCACCACATCTACATGCCTGGATGCACTGGGTTGCAGCCAGGTGATTGGTTAACTTCCTATTGGCATTTTGGACAGATATGCCTAATAAAGTGTCCACCAAGTGTGTATATGAAGTGGTTTCACTGCGATATAAGTGGCAGCACCAGACTGAAATATCTGCTGAAACATTACTGATGCATTTTTCTGTTTTTATTTTTTATTATTTTTACTTTGCTGGCACAGTGTTAATTCATTTCATGATCAATATGTGTGATAATTTTTGTACCGACCAATAAGACGCCAGTGGAGAATCCCAATCAATACTTTAAAGTAAAATGAACACCTTAATGCCTTAAACGCAGGAAAAGGCTCTATTGATTCAATGATGCAGAGTTGCTGAGTGTTGATCAAGCTGATGGAAAGCAAAGATGATAAGGGAAGCTTAATTCATCTGATCTGACAGAATCTATAGCACTGAGCTGTCAGTCATCATCAAGGGAAGCTTGGTCTCCTTGTTGGTTCAAAGCTACCGTCACGCTGACTGCTTAGTTTAGCCTTCTCTTATTAGATTAATTGATTTCATTGCAATTAGTTTATCTCTGCTAAATGAATTTGGTTTGTTCCCATTAATTCTATTCATATAGATTCACACTAAAGTATATCATATCATATTCTTCCCAAACAAAGCTCAAATCAATTTTAATTTATTCCAATATAGTCCAATCACATAGTGAGTTTCAGGCCCAATTAAATATGGTTCAGTGACTCTAATCAACTGAGGAAAATGATTAATAGAAACTCGTTATTTTTAGCTCTGCTTTGGAACCGTCAGATCTGACTGAAAACAGAGAAATGTTGCACATCTGTATCTGTGTGGAGTAATAGAATAAACGTTATCTTCACTTTTAAGGAAGATTTTGAACCATGACTGTGAACACACTTCCCTGTGTTTTCTGACCAGTACATTAAGCCAGAGACGGTGACTTGATTTTTAGACTTGGATCCAAATGCGCTTAAGTCATAAAAACTGTTTTCATACTTGACTTATGCTTGAGCTCCACAGACCTGGGACTTGACTTGGCTCCAAATCTAGGTTTGACTCCAAAAACGTTGATTTATTTAGACCAGAGGTTGGCAACCCGCGATTCCTGAGCCGCATGCGGCTCTTCTATCCTTATCCTGCGGCTGCGCGTAGTTTGGGAAAAATAAATTATAAATATTTAGTTGAAGTAAGGCTGTGTTAAAAAAATCTATTTTCCAATAATTAATCGATTCTCATATTATTTTTAAAGAATCGTTTCATATAAATATCAAGGATCGTTTTAATCTTGAGAATCGGAATCGAATTGATTCTTGAAATTTGAATCGATACCCAGCCATAAGCTGAAGTGTATTTTATTTGTGTTAGTTCTTTTTTAAATGTTTTCATTCAGATTATCAATAAAATAATGGCAAAAGGCTTGAAACACCGTGGAGGTGTCGGCGTTTGAGCGCAAACGGATAGTTTTAGCCAGAGATTTACAATGAGACACTGTCTCACTTCCCCTCTTTAAGGGAGTTCAAACAAGGTGATAAATTCAGAGTATTTGCAGTCTGCAATGACCACAATCACTGCTGCAAGCATCGTTTGGGAAACGGTTCCATGAGTTCAGAGAGGAAAAAAACACATTTTCCTTCCCTGTCATCCCCTTAAACATCGGTCCATCCCTGTTAAATCTGACAGCATTTGCAGGTGTAAGTCAACCTGATCTGCAGCTGGAGCTGGTTGACATAGCTGGCAAAGACATGTGGGTGTCCAAATTCAAAGGCTTGACAGAGGATCTTGAAGATGTTGCCCGTCAGAAGGCCACTCTTGTTCAGGATCACAAATGGAGTGATGTTGAGAACCTTTCAAGACCGGACAAACTTGTGTTTGAAATATGGAATTTCATCCCCGACACCAACATAAACATGAAGAAATATGCCTTTGGAGTCCTGTCGATCTTCGACATATATATGCGAGCAGCTACTCTCCACCATGAACGACGTTAAAAGCAAACACTGCTCACGCCTCACAGACGACAGCTTACCTGCGTAAAGGTGGAAGTGACTTTGTACAGCTGCCATTTACAGACGCAGTGCGCAGAAGTTCAGGAGCAGAAGTCCCATTAATCAGGTAAAATAAATATTTAGCAGATATTTATTTTTCATTGTTTGGCTGGTGACAGTGCTTTTTTTCCCCATATTATTTTTCAAATCCAAGGCTCTGCTCCACGCTCCGAATGCCCAAAGGCGATATAAGGATGACAGCTCACCGCCTTTTTTTGCTTTCGTTTGCTACACAGAAAATTTAGGTTCAGGTTTTTAATTCATTTGAAAGAGACCTTCAACTCGGCCCGTTACTTTTGTTTTGTTATTAATTTTTTAAAGATTTCAAAATGTGTTCATTGCATAAATGTTATTTTCTCTGTAGCACTTCATGGATTTCATAAGCAACACACTATAGTTGATTATACAATGTGTAAAGGTAAGAAAAAACTATATATACAGAATTATCTTCATTTTAGATGTCAAAAAGTATTTGCAGCTCCCAGTGTTTTCTTTTCCGTGAACACCGAGTCCAAATGGCTGTTTGGGTGTTAAAGGTTGCCGACCCCGAAAGACTCAAAGGTAGATTTAGACTTGCTTTGAGACTCTAGGATTGACTTGGAATCAAAAGACTTTTGTTATTGACTGAGTTTCTATAAACTAGGGACCGTTTAGTCTCAAGCTTTGAAGAATCCACACTTGACTGAGATCATAACAAAGAGAGTCTTTATATCATGCAGTTAGGATACAAACGGTGATGTTGTCAGCAGGACGTATGTCCAACTGGTTTTTCTTCATAATCAAAACAAAAGTCGTAGGTCTTGCTTTTAAAGATTTGCTGCTTTAACACGACTTATATTCATCGAGATTAAAGTGTTTTCTGTCCCTGGCTACTAATAAATGTAAAGTTCTGTAAGAGGTCTGTATCAGGAGACTAGCATGACCTTTTGAGTCGACCGGTAAATATATTCCTCTAAAATCTACCTTAGACGGATATTTTTTTTCCTGATTTTCTTATTTTAATCTTTTTGGTTGTCGATAAAAAGTGGATTAGTCCAACTTCAGACATACTGCGTCTCTTAAGCCTGTGGCATTTCAAAGCCTCTGGGAATATATGCATGAAATGAATTACAGGCTTTCCACTGCCTGCACTTTGTGCTGCGGATGACGAATGCCTTCCAAGCTGATTTATTAGGCTGTTAGCTTATTGCATCATCTTGAAGTGATGTTGATGCGTCACTTGGAGGTTTATGTTTTTTTTTTTTTTATCTAAATTGTGCTCTCTGGTCATGTGGAACAGAGAGCTCGTCCAATGTACCGTTGACGAATCTATGACCTAATAATGCATAAATCACAATACTTGAGTTTACTGCAACTCCTTGACCTCTTGATTGAAGACTGTCTGACTTTTATTAAATTAGGTTAGATTGATGGCGTCTACTTCATGTGTTATTTATTCATCTGTCTCGTTGTTTTAGACCGGTAATGAGAGGTCATCAATCCTTTACTGTATCTGGCTATCAGAGGATTAAGGAATGATCTCTACAAGATCAGAGTCCTGTTCACACGCAGTTCGACAAAGCTTTCTGTGCTAATAAGTGAAACTCGCTGTCATGGTGTCCAGTTCTCTTGGATGTTCTGGTTCCCATGATAAAATATGATTCTTCTTTTTTAAAGCAAAAAAATAATGTCCTTGTGTTTTGGTGTCGGTATTGTTGGCTGTCCTGTATCGATTCGTAAATAAACACTATAAATTGTTAATTTCCAAACGTAAATGTCACTCGTAATAAAGGACACTAAAACACGTCTCAGGCTATGTTCGCACTGCAGGAAAATGCAACCCAAATCCGATCTTTTTACCCATATGCAATCCATATGCCTCTTTTCACGGCAGTGTGAAAGGCCCGATTCCGATCTTTTCACCAAAAATAAATAAATTTGATTTGTGCCACTTCCATATGTGAAACTAATTCGGATACGAATCAGATATTTTTCAAGTAGCCCTCAATCTGAACGGTCATGTCACATTTTATCCGTCTTTTACGTCACTGTCCTGGCTCTCATTACAAATCTATACGCAATAGTAGTAGTTAGCGCTCCATGAAAAACTATCTTTAATAGCGCTGCTGCTTTCTTCTTACTTTCATCTCGCTATCGTGTGGTCTTATAATTTTTATATAAGTCACCAGAGCGTACATAAGTCACCCTAAATATCTGCTTATTTCCCCTATGCTTTTATTTTATTTTTTATTTTTGATACACTGTACATATGTGGACACACTGTATATACCTTATACCTTATGCACCTTTCCTCCTTTTGGCACCTTTCTTCTTGTTTATTAAGCCGATGTGTGACGAGTAAATTTCTCCACTGTGAGATCAATAAAGCCCTATCTTATCTTATCTTATCTCTTAATATTGTTAGCTCCCATTGCTCAACAGCTTTCTAGTACTAACAAGGAGAGATGCCAGCCGGTATTCGTGTTATATTTTTTGACGAAACTTTATTGAACACTTCTAGAAACAATTATATTAACCGTTGCTTCTCTAAACAGCGCGCCGCTGTGTGACATTTGTATGAACAGAACTACACCCATTTTTCGCCATCTGTAAAAGTAGGTCATACACAGTAACGTGTTTTCTCCCCCTAAATCCCTCAAACTAGGAGGGTTTATCGTTTCTAAAAGAAATCGAGAAACATTTTTTCACAAATACGTTCGGTTTTACAGCACTTTAAACATACAGGCTACTTTTGGCCTGAATTACGCATTTTAACTTGCAACCTTTGGCTGACCGAAGGTGACTTTTAAGTTCTGGGGAAATAATTTAATACGTTTTTTTCCCCTAACCCCCCAACCACCCTAAAAGTGGTTTTGATAACGGCCACAACACTGTTTCTAGTCATCACTCCTGAAAAAAAAATATACTGAGTAATTTGATTTTCTTTTTTTTTTTTTTTCAGATATTGTCACAAGCTAAACACAAATTTCTCTTAAGAATTGCAGGAACTTATCCAGCAATATATTGATGTACAAACCCCACTGTTTAAAAGAGCAAATACATTCAACTACAACTGGAAAATAATGCAAGTAAAACTGCTGTTGGTCATTTTGTCTCAATCTTGTAACAATGCGTAAATACTGGTGACCCCGTCCATCTGTCTAATTGGATATTATGGCCCATCTGTGTGATATTACCAGCATTTGTTTCTCAATAAATTATTTAAATTTTTTCATTGCCCAGCGCTGTTTTAGAGTCGTAGATAATAATTCTTTAACAAAGACAAACATTTTTTCCTCTAATCAAAGTCATGTATTATTCAACTAAATACCAGTGCAAACATGCATAAAGCTGGTCCGTAGCTATAAATAAGATGGGATTGCTGCAATTCCAAGAAAGATATTTCCACCGATGAGGAAGAAAGGGTATAACAGATTTTTGACATGTCACTTTTTAAATAAAATAAAATATAAACAAAAATTCCAAAACCTTTCTTTATTCAAAATTCATACTCCTTTTAGATGATTTTCTTTGTGCAAATAAAAAAAAAGATGTGGCAGGAAAGAGGCCCTTGGGTGAAAGTCATTTGGCCAACCCATTATTTATGGTAATTTAAGACTGAACTTCATGACAAATAAAAGCTGTTGTTGTTATTGGGATAAGGAGGTAAATTTTTCTGCTTCTGCTCATTATCCACCTTCGTTTTCCAGGTGGTGTCTGTGCTGCGTCCCGAGGAGATGTTTGAATGTGTTTTTACGTGCGGAGCGGACTGTAAGGGAACGTCGCTTTATCCCTGCCTCCAGATCTTTGTCAACAACTCCGAGTCCAACTCTGTGGCGCTGCTCCACTTTGACGAACAGCAGCTGGTCCTAAATCCAAAGGTAAACAACAGTTTTACTGTTTCACCGTGATAAAAGTCGGATTGGACACCAGCAGCTATGGTCAGTGGTTTTTACAGCAACAGGAAGATGATTTATAATGGATAGGATGGAGCCCAAGGCCTGAACACTGAATAAAACTATAGATTTAACATTTTTATTGTGTGGTTAACTCATCCTTGCTGTCAGCAAGCAGGACTGGGCTTTCTGGTAGAGTGCAGTTTTAGTAGTTTTCAACAGCTGTGACTGAATTAGGTTTTACGTACATCTTTGGATCGGAACCTTTCACACATCTTGGTGAAAAAATTCAGCTTATTTTCATAAAGTTTTGTTGTTCAATCAGGACTGAAACGTTTAAAATTATTCCCCAAAATGTTCAACGTTTCCATTTTTTTTTACACTCACCTCCAACACTAACATAATGTCAAACAAACTCATTGTAATTATGGCTTCTTGCTTTTCTTTTTTACACTCATTTTGTGACTCCAGCCCTTTTTTATAGAACAAAGTGGATTAAATTTGTGTTTCTCTTGGTGCAAAGAATGTATGTAGAGAAAAGAGCTTAAAATAATATTTCCATTTACAGCATAACTGTTTAAAAAAACAATTAAATAAGTTAAGGCTGAATAAAGTTATAACGTCATAAAGACCGGACAATATATAACAATAAATGCTAATTAATTTGATATAGAAGGGGAGATTGTTAGGTATTTGCTATTTATGTAACTGACAAATAATTCACCTTTTTTATTTTTATAGCTGACACCTGACAAATATAGTAATTTCTTCTTCTTCCAGTACTACTACTTGTTCCTCATTTCTTTATTATTACCATTATTGTTAGGCTAGAGTAGGCTTATCTTGCTCCTTATTTTTGTGTTTAAAAATAAACGTTTCTCTTTTTCTACAGTTACAGTTTGTTATTGTATGTGGGAAACACTATAAAAAGAAGTTATAAGTAAAAATGTAAATTAACCCCAGTGGGTATAGGCACCATGGACTCAAAACATCTTCAAGATGTTTGTCTCATCTTAACTGAAATAACTATAAACGTGACTATTAAATGGATTTGAGTCGTTTTGGGCACAGCCCCACAAATACCTCTCTAAAAATAAGAGTTCCTGTTATCCCAAACGGCTACTTTTGTACACCAAATGCAGTAAGTAGTGGACTAGTTCAGTAAGAGTAACTGCATTTAATTGTATTTTTAAATATGTTGATGTTTCTTGGTGGCCACTATCAATCAGCAGGTAATTCAGAGAGTGACAATTCCAGTCGTACTGTCAGTGTTTGTTTGCAAACATCATCAATCAGTTAATCATTCTAACAATACGTATCCTGATTATTTCTCCGTACAGTCATATTCAATAAATTAGATTATGCATGTTTAAGCAGGTTGTTTGTCAGATTAAAAGTACCTTTTTAAAAGAAAAAAAACTTTTAAAGGGGCCATGACAACAAATTTAATGTTTCTGAGGTTTTGGGGGCATAATATGATTTATTGTGCACTGGTGATGCCGTGTTAATGTAAAAAATTTAAAACCAAAGGACGTGCTCAGAAACGGCCAGAAAACCGGTTGTCTTTCTATGTAATTCATGTCCTCCAATCAGAGCACACCATCAAGGAAACTGAGGTCTCTAAGCAAACATTTTAAAATATGACTATAAATAAATCTGTACCGACCGATTCTCGTAAAATCAGTGCGCTGCTTCAATGGCTGGATTCCCACAGCGGAGGAGGCTGTTCGTCAAGCTAATAGTAGCTAGCACTAGCTTATGTTGTTCTGGAGGTTTATAGCTGCGCCGATGCACGTTCAACAGCTTTACTGACTTTTCTGTGTTGCTCTCAACCATCCGTGTTGTACTGACTTGAATTTCAGCGTAACTTTGACGACTTTCTGCGTAACAACCTATTACGCTGAAATACGCTGGAGAGAATCGTGCACATTTACATGCTAACGTAACTATACATATACACAAAAATATACATTTATTTATTTCAGCTTATATTAGCGTCAGTTTAGGCAGATAAGCGTTGACACTGAGCCTGGTTCTGGTTCTGCTGGAGGTTCTCCTCCCTGTTAAAGGGGAGTTTTCCTCTCCACTGTCGCTTCATGCATGCTCAGTATGAGGGATTGCTGCAAAGCCATCAACAATGCAGACGACTGTCCACTGTGGCTCTACGCTCTTTCAGGAGGAGTGAATGCTGCTTGGAGAGACTTGATGCAACCTGCTGGGTTTCCTTAGAGAGGAAACTTTCTCACCAACCTGGAGGATCTGATGGAAGCTGACTTTAGAAAGAACCTTGAGATGACATTTTTCATGAATTGGTGTTATATAAATAAAATTTAATTGAATTAATGGAGTTTTGCAGCCAACAGCTTTGCTGCTGCTGATTTTTGTCTGTGAATCAGCCCTGATTGAAGACAAAACGTTCTAAAACCCAAATTAAAGAAATTATGACTACTGACTGTTGGGGCGACTTAACCTGGTTAGCGAGGTTTTTTAGCATCAGAACACTTCAGCAGGAAATTATAAATTAAATAATTTATACCGCACCCGTTTTAAAGGAACGCATTTCAGAACAAGTAGAGATAAATAACCGTCTGTGTGAAATGTGAGAAGATGTGACTGAGAATGATAATGGTTGAAAGATGAAGATAAAAATGGAAGCACAGCTGCAGTCATGGCAGTTACACATGCTGTTATTTCCTTCTTCTCCATAAGAGAGCCGGGAGTGTTTTTTGGATTGCAGCCGTCTAAATCTATTTCTGTTCAGCTCAAGAATTCAGAGAAACACAACAGGCGTTTAAAAATCTTCATCATCATTAAGAAATAGCTAACGGGAAAACATGCTGCCGCTCTGACATGTTTCACATTTTACAAACTAAGGAGTTTGTTCAGGCCTGTAAAATCTGAGTTTGGCCTTTTTATGATTAGGAATCAGAGCAACAGAAGCTCCATTTAAAGCTTTCTAAGAGCAACAGATGCATTCAGGGCAGGAACATCACATCTCAGTTAAAAACAAGTCTGTACCTGCCAGGATAAAAACAAAATCTACCATCTTGCACTTGTTTGGGGTTAGCTGAAAACATAACGGGTCCAAACTGGGAAAGCAAACCTCTTTCATCACCTATACCTCCAAAGTGTTCCCAGCCCAGACGAAATATACAGCGGGAGATTATTTAGGTCCACCAATACTCTATTGTCGGTTAAGAACAGGAAACTAAAGCTACGGTTTACACAGGCACAACTAGGACTGTACGAGTTTGCCAAAAAAACAAAATTGCAATATATTTCAACCATAATTGTGATTTAATTTTGACTTTTGTCTGCGTTAACCACAAGTCGCAAAAATGGGCCGTAAATAAAGATGTTTGTAAATAAGAACTATTTAAAACAAGAAATGTAACTATTTTTATTAATCAGAATATTATTATTCAAGAGAATAGCCTGTTGACCTGGACTGCAATCCTTGTTGAACATAAAGTGCAACAAAGAAGTCTATGTATTAAACAGGCTGACCACTACTTAATGATACGTTGAGATTCCTGAAAGTTTCTGGTTAAAAAAAAAAAAAAAGTATGATTATATTAACTCTAAAACAAATAATCCAATTAGAAGTTGATGACCATGTCCTATAACTCTCTGATTGAATCCGTCCTCACTTTCACTTTTATCACCTGGCTTGGCATCTATCAGCTGGAAACAAGAACAGGATTAAGCAAATTGTAAAAATTGCTGGCAAAATTATAGGAGTGAGATTACCAAATTTAGAATATTTGTTTTTAAAAGAGTCCTCTAAAAGGCAGAAAACATAATTAATTCTTTAAATCACCCACTTCATAGTGAATATGAGCTGCTACCATCGGGGAGGAGATTCAGACATCCCAAATCAACAAAAACTTTCCAGGCCATCATTCAGATACATTTTAAAGGTAATAGGGCTTGATTTGTTTTTCAGCCTGTTTTAATTGATGTTTACATGGATGTTTACTGATTTTATAATTGCTAAATTCATTATGTGATTGTTTCTGTGTGCGTGGGTATTGTCTATGTTTTCTTGTCCCACCTTGCTGTAAGGAGAATTTCCCTAAGGGGACATAATAAAGTGATAATAATTGATACTAGATTATCTCACTGCTGCAACTCTCTTCCCTTCCATGTGGAGCAAACCCACTTTAAGCATTTTACTGACACCTAAATGACGCTTCTTGTAGCCAAAAATTGCAGACATCTGCAATAGACCTGGGCGATAAATCGATTTAATCGATTAATTCGAATGTACAATTCTTTAAGATTTCACTTTTGGAAAATATGGATTTTATTTTGCCAATACACTCATTGGGTTTCCGTGAAGAGAACAGCATGTGATGCTGAATATATGTTTAGGCAAAATTATTGTCAAAATATTATTAAGTAGAAACTTTTTTTACCATAATACGAGGTACTTCATTTACTTATTTACTTTTTTCTTTAACTTAGTTTGAAGTTCACAAGTGCAGTGAAGCCTGTTCTTAGCTCAATGTGTAATACCACTAGCAGCAAATGTTTTGTTATATTTTCATTGTTTATAATGGCACGGCTGCCATCTTGTTTTACATGTTTCACAGCTTGTTTTTAGTTGCACTTTGAATTCAGGTCAACTCCCTGACGAAATGCTTGACATAAAAGGAAGGTTTTAAAATAATTTCTTTAATTTCTTTTTATGAAACAAAAAGGAGGAAAAAAATCGATTAATCGGATTTGGTATGATAAAATCGGAGACTTATTTTTTAATCCATATCGCCCAGCCCTAATCTGCAATTTGGAAATATTTTTTTTTAAATTGCGACTATATTGCAAATGCGATTAATTGTTCAGCCCTAGTTACAACACAAAATGATACCTAGTCCGAATCTCGATTTCAGCTGCAACACTCAGATGGTTGGGGTCAGAGTTTATGTTTATGTAACAATAACATGGATCAGTTGAGGCTTTTATTTACGGTTCAGGCTGGTGGTGATGGTGATATTATGGTGTGGGGATATCTTCATGGCCCACTTTGGGGACCTCAGCAACAGCCAAGCATTGTTTAACAGCAACGGCCCACCTGCACCTCGGGTTAAAAATATGACGCTGAAGAAGCTCCACAATGCCCAGACCCTTTGGATTAGTTTTGTTGAATGGATAGAAATCAGTCACCCCTTTATTAGGAGAACAGTTCTTATTTATTACAGTTCAGATGGGAATCTAAGATATTAAGTTTGTAAAAAGTCTGAGGTTTACTGTATGCCCACAGGAACCTGAACAGTGAATCCAGTGAAAACATCCTAACGCAGCTGTGATGTTTCTGTGCCTCAGCCCAGAGCAAATCCTCCGTCATCCGTGGGTTTTAGGCCAAAATAATAAAACGGCACTACATTAGCTGAGAAGTTTACTCCCCTTCAGCCTCGGACCACGGCTGGGCCGTCGCTACGGCAACAGAGTAAATATAGAGGGGAGAGATGGCGCTGCTTCTATGGCGATCAGTCACCATGGTGACCGGTAATGTGGAGACGGGGAGAGAGGGAGGAGGAGGAGGAGGGAGGGGAGTCACGCTTCATTCAGGAATCCTTTAATGTCTCGCAGAGGGAGAGGCTCCAAACTGGAAAAGATGGATGCTGCGTTCAAAAAGGGAATCATCGCTGCTCCGCCCACTTAGAGGCCTGAATTTCACTAAAGACACCATCATAACCACTAGATCACCCCCAGAGACTAAGCTCTATTCATCCTCACCCAGTCACAGACAAAAACATAAACGGCTGCGTTAAGAATATATGAATGCAGAATAATTATACAGTATGAAGCAGTAATTAGCTGGAAAACTGTTCAAAATGGGCGTACAGAAGCTACTTTTTTTTAGTAAAATATGTTGTGAAAAATTGTCTAAATTATGCTTACAGTTTCGGTTGTACGTTTTTTTTTTTTTTTTTAAGTTGGTGAAAGGTATGAGAAAAAAAGAAGCATTATTTCAGTTTTTGACAATTAATAAACACATCCTGAAAAGATATATGACAGCAGGGAGAATTAATAAAACACTTAGGAAGACGTTCCATGAATGAAAGCAGAAGAAATCTGATTATAAAACTATGAGATGTACATAATTTAACCACATTTAGAACGGGCAGCAGAGGACATGACTGGTGGCGTTATCTGGCAGTTCCCACAGCATCCAACAGTTGGTCAGAACAGTGAGTGAAGGTCAGCAGACACAAAGGATGCCCTTTAGACTCGTTACACAGTATTTCTTTTTGTAGGCGAAAAATTAAGGCTGGACAATATAGAAAATAGCATATCGATAAAATAGAAATCATACTGATAGAGATCGATAATAATAAAAAATTCTAAACATATTTAATCTGGTCATTTTATGCTGTTGGTTAATTACTTATTTTTAGATACAGAACACTGAATTTAAAATCAACCCTTTATTCCACCAACTTTTTTACCAAAACTGCAAGTTTAAAAAAATAATGTGCGCTCTCCGAACTCTGCGAAGGGAGTGGAGCTTGGTGATGGAGTATTCCTGGGTCTGGGTTTCTGATTGGTTGGGAGGATTAATGACTAGTATTAACCTACATGATAGGCTAGAATGAAAAAGGAAGGAAAACTGTGCTATTTAACTTTTTATTGACCTTTTTTATGTCGCCCCACATGTCTACAGATGGATTTTTATGTCTGATGAACTATTTCTCTGTTAATCTGGTTGTATGTTTTGGCTCATTATCCTGCAGAAAATCCCAGGTGTTGAGTTGTCCAGTTAGCTTTTAGTTGAACATTTTATTGGTATTACAGAGTTCTTGATGCGGTGCACTCTGACAAGGTTCAAGCTCACAGAATTACAGGTTCTTATCCGTACTTAGCAAGGAGGAGTGAGTTTTTTTTTCCAACTTATTCATCTGTTTAGGATCTACCAAAAAAGCTCACCTTTGGTTTCTCGCCATGTGGCAGCTAGCCCACTAAAATTTACTCGCCAAACAGTAAATTTTCTCGCGTTTGGCATCTGGCGAGTGTTAATTTCGCACCCTGCCTACAAGAAATAATGGGGTTATAGTTAACTGACGCAAGGATGACGCCACAGTTGGATACCGTAACCAGGTCATGCCCAGTATTGTTTAGTCTTAAAATAAGATAAGATAGGTTTTATTGATCTCACATTGGAGAAATTCACATGTCACGTTGGCACAGAATCAGTAATCATAGGAAGAAGGTGTCAAGTAGGACGAGGTGCATCATATATATACAGTGTGTCCTCGTTATACCATGGATCAAAAGGATCAAAACTCCCCCATTGCTCCAGCGTAGGACATGAGAGATGTTTAATCCCACAAAGTTTGGATAAATCAGAACATGTTGTCTATAATAAAGTCCAAGACTCAACAGCAAGTAAGAAGCTGTTAAACACGGATGTCAGAATAATATTTCTATCTTCATCACAGTTTTGCATCATTGCTTTCATCGGTTTGAATCTTCAGGTTTATTATTTGATTTTATTTTATTTTAATTCTCCATCCTATATCAGAAATTAACCAATAATATTTGGTGATATTAAATATTAACTTGGTAGTAATGTTTGTATCTGACAGCTTGTTTTATGGCCTGGTTTACTCGCTGTCTTCCTGCGGAAACAGCTAACCAGCTGCAGTGTCCAGGCCAATAATGCATACAATGAGTGATTGGGCAGAACACTAATTAGAAGTTCTAATAATAATTGTTCACTAATTAAACCATGAAGCTCCCAGTCCTTTAACATCAGAAGTGACCATGAACTCAGTGAACTCTGCTCATCACCAACCGTTCTCTTTTAGCTCTAACTACCATTTGTGCAGACAACCAGCAGCTGTTTTTACAATATTTGTGTGAGAACTGTATGCTGACTGTAGTCCTAGCTGCCAGAACTGACAGACAGAATATAAACCCAGTTAATAACGAGCATTTCATTTACCTTAAACTCCTCCTGAGCTCTGTGACCTTTCACCAGCAGACATACAGGCAGCATTAATTGCAGACTCGTCTAAAATGGACTTTGTGGATGTAAAACAGCTGACTGAGAGCCAGATGAAGAGAGGCTTCCTCTGAGTTAATTGGTGTTGTGTCTATAGGGGGCGGTTAGTTAATGGAGCCGCCCGCAGACCAGATGACTGACATGACATTAAGATCTACGTCAGCACCGAGCTCTCACAGACCAACTGTCTCTGTTTGTGTGACGCAAAGACGGTTCAAGAGTCCAGGATCAGTAAATGTCCTTCACATGAACTAGTTCCTAACTCAGTTCAACGAGAGTAAAATTAATTGATTCAGGTTTATAGTTCACCACCTAATAAGTTCACATCTCCAACTTGAACTGGTTCTCGTCCAATTTGTCATATTTTGTCTGAAATTAAGTTAGAAATAACAACATGACTTAGACTTAGACAACTTTATTTGTCATATTGTATGCATAGAGTGCGTACAGAACGAAATTTCGTTGCACACAGTTTGTAAATTGCAGTAAAATGAAATTACAGTATAAGGTGCAGCAGTGATTTAAAAGTAAACAATTGAAGTGTAAACAATGCAAGAGAAAGTCACAGTGTACAGCTATGTATTTTTTAAAACCATTTGTATGTACAGAATTGATTGTGCAAAGGGCATTTGTGCGAGAATGCATTTAGAAACTGTGAGTCCGCCAGCATCTGTAATGCTAGTTGGAGATGCAATGATGCAAAATGTGCAAATATGCGAATGTTGTGCAGTTTATGGGTTATAGTTCAGCAGTTCAACAGCAGTTCAGCAGTCTGAGGTTATGATGTTATTCCAAACTTTGCATATAAATCCTGTCATTGCCTAGCGTCTCCTGTTGTCTTCGTTAACTGTATTCCATTACAGTTGTGCAGAAAAGTTCTCTGTCTCGTAAGCCAGTGAGCGAGTCTGGGTTTGGCAGTTACCAGGAGAACTGACTGCATTGTGTTAAAGCCCCAGTGTGTAAGATTTTCATGCCGAGCAAGTTGTTTATAAATTATAAATGTAATAACCACTACAGAAGCCGCGGAGAGTCATGAATGTCTCAATTTAAACATGTCCTCCATGTATTTGGTACCAAGCTACTGCTAATAGGTAATAGCTACGCACATCGTAGGAAAAGGTTTTTGGTCTTCTAAAGTTGCTTGTTAATTCCACGAGTTGCGTTTTTTGGGCTCGTTTCTGAACGTGAAGTCACTTATTTGTCTATATTAACTAGTGTTGCGCTGATGCCATTTTTTGGCCCCGATACCTGGCTGTGCAGTGTTGGCCGATACCGATACCATCTGTTTGAAATTGATGTGTGTATATATGAAGAACTGCATACTACTTAGTGTAGTTGAACTTTTTATTGCCTACCTGAAATGGGTGACAATAGTTGAATACATTTTTGGCTCTCAAAGGCCAAAATTGTGCAACATTGGTGAAATTATAACATGTATAATAGTAGTGCCACAGTAAGACAGTAAAATTACATGAATAATTGAATAATCTCTTTTAAACCCTGAGTTTTGGGTCTCAAATGCCAAAATAGTGCAACTTTCATTAACTTATATAACATGTATAATACTAGTCGGGAGAGAGAAGGCTGCGTTCAAGTGACATACAAACATCAAAATAGTATCGGTGCCTATTTGTTGGTACTCGCCGATACCGATACCACTATTTTAGTGCTGGATCGGGGCCCCGTACGATACTGGTATCGGTGCAACACTACTATTAACACGAGTAACGTGCTGTTGCACTACAGACAATGAACAGGCTGGCGGATATCACTCCGCCCCCCTGCGTACACATACTCCATGAGAGAATGACAAACAAAACTATCCGTTTCTGCCAGGAGGACAGAGTTGTTGCTCCTCTACACTGCCCTGTTTCTAACAAAACAGCAAAATAAACTTCACTGTTATACAGAATTAACTTAACCGTCCAGCAGAAAGCTGCATCATCTGCATCAGTTTTAAATCCCCACTCCCTCATGAATTATCTCCACCTGGCAATAACAGCTGATATAGACTCTCATTTTTTTCCGATAATCACTTATTTTTCTTTTCTTGGTTACGTTCTCTTCCTTCTCGCTGGACAAAGAGTATGGATGGTCCTCCATGTCAACATCAAACAGCAAACGGATGATCTACGGTCATCTTTGCTTGTTCTATACTCCTCCTCCACTGACAGTGTGTCCTCATATAGAACAGGGATCTTCAACCCTGGTCCTCGGGACCCACTGTCCTGCATGTTTTAGGTATTTCTCAGCCTCCACACACCTGAATTAAATTTATTGGTGGTTAACATGCCTCTGCAGCCCCTGATAACAGCTGAAGGGGTCATTCGATTCAGGTGTGGTGGAGCAGAGACATCTAAAACATGGAGGACAGTGGGCCTGAGGACCAGGTATGAAGACCTCTGATATAGAAGACAGATAGAGAAAACGCGTATGGCTGACAGTTTGTCCCCTTTCGGCTACTGAAATCATAGATAAAGACGCAACATGGCATCTCCCAGTGAGTGCACCAACACCTATGTATTTATAAACTACTCATTCTAAGCTATGGTTTTCATTTTTGATGTAAGATTATTAGACTTTGCAACAATATGTATTTATAAAAGCAATACTTGGTTTTTGCTACTTAAATGCCATATTAGTGTTTGGCTTATGCCATATTAGTGTTTGAACATAGTTAATATATATATATATATATATATATATATATATATATATATATATATATATATATATATATATATATATGGCAAACTCTTAAATTTAAGTTGATGACACCTGCAGAAACCCTGTTCCTGTAAAGGTATTAAAGATAGTCTGACAACAATACATTTTTAATGTTAAATTCACTGCAGCTAGGCTTTTTATTTCGATACCATGCCATTTTGAGAGGATTTCCGGCTGTAAAATCTGACTTCACAATGTGTGAGTCCACCGATCATCAGAGGGCTCTAATTTGCATGGTAATGCTTCAACACTCTGGTTTGAAGGTTTTGTCACATTTTAATTAGAGCTGCTGGTCTGTGTGGTTATCAGATGAGAAACGGCACTTCATCATTTTCTATTTAAGTAGGACTGGATATACGCCGAACTCAAAGTGCTTTCCTTTCTGGGAAAGCTTCCATTAAACAGTCGTTTTAACCTGAGTCAGAACATTAAAGGTGAAATTATTTTGGGCCAAAGTCGAGCCATAATGTCCTCATGAGGTCCAAACCTTGATGAACCCCTTTCTCAGACATAACAACTCGGATCATTTTAACTTTTCCTTCCAGGCTTCCTTCCTCTCCTTACCTCCACTCAGTTTCTGTGGGGACAAAGATGAAATGAACCCCTGACCTCAATAAAGGAAAGATGGCTCCAGGTGTGTGTGGGTTTATATGAATGTGCGTGTGATCAGATCATGCGCTGCCCTCAAAGTAATCGAGATGAGTTCAGGTTTCCTTTACGGTTAGAAAATGTTCAAAAACCAATGAATAATAGAAAAAGATTGCCTTCCCGGCATTGAGAAGTCAATGGCTGATAAGTCTGTAAACCTTGGTTGGAGTTCATAATGTTCCTCTTGATGTCTATAAAGCACAATAACTCACAGCTTTCCCCGAAGCCTGATGCTATGCGCTGCAGACTCCTTCAACCCTGAACTCCATTTCACATTATCCATGTTCAGCACAGCTTTGGCCTGACAGTATTGTTTTCCCAGAGTGCTTTTCTGCCTTTACATGTCCCAAAAGCTGCCACTTTGTGTGTACATCCTTCCCTGACGTCTTTTCATCCAACTAAAGCTGCTTTGGCTTCAGCAGTGATCTGTAATACCTCCACACATGCACGGTGCTGCGCAGATGTTGGCTGTGTGGCGAGGATTACCACACATGATTTCTAAAACAGATTTAGTTTGTTGTTGTTGTTTTTTTTAAATGCTGCTTTCTCTGCATTGGTCCAAACTTGATATTATTTCTTCTGAATAGAAGTTAGAAGGATTTCAATCAACCTGGTGTTTGCCTTTGATGATGAAAACCCGATAATCAATGCAAAGTACTATTCATGTTCAAAGTAAGACATAGCCTATTGCCTGGGAATATACAAAAGATGTTCTCTGAAAGGGAGGGAGGGTACGATTTAAGGGGAAGGGGAAATTTTAAAACTAATAGATGTAGAACTACAAGGAAAAGATTATGTTTATCAATTTGCGGAGTTAAATTGTGGAACAAACTAAATGAGAACCTAAAGCAATGCCCAAACATATTCCTTTAAAAAAAAAATTACAAAGAAATTATTTTCAGAAGGTATAAATAAGTATGGTGGAAAGTTTTGTTGGTGTTTTTGTTTTGTTATTTGTATATATGTATGAGGGTATATGTGTGTGTATATATAATTATGTATGTATATGTGTAGGTAGGTGTGTGTGTGTGTATATATATATATATATATATATATATATATATATATATATATATATATATATATATATATATATAATTCTAAATATTGTAAATTGAAGAAATAAAAGAATTAAAGGGGTAGGAGTACATAGGTTTTACTTCTTCCTACTCCTTTTCGCACATGTAATAAAGGTATATTAACTCAGGAAAGAAGGGTACCTTGTTTATTGTTTTCTCGTCAATGTTTTTAAACATTGTTTTATTGTTTTTTTTTGTTTTTTCTGTTTGTATATACTTTCTCCTGCATGTTTGAAATAAAGATATCAATTCAAAACACAACATTTTCCATTTCTCATTCAAGCAGCCACCACTGTTACCCCTTTATAAGTGGACAGTCTAAAGGCGGGTTTATGCTTGACGCACGTACGTTCTGTGCGGAAATCTTACATGCAGACACAACGTCTGCAGCATTTATGCTTCATGCGGCCGTTCCCCCAAAGGGAAGGCAAGGGGGGTTTATTCATAAAGCGCGTTTCAGTAACAAAACAATTCAAAGTGCACTATTCTCGTAGACGCTGGTGAAGATTCTTAGTCATCCAGGTCATGGTCATTCCAAAAAAAGTTAAAAAACAAAACAACTGGACTTTTTTCCCGAAGTTTGAAGACTTTTCGCTTCTTATCCAGAAAGCTTTCTCAATTCAAAATGTCCGCAGTAGTGTGGAGTTGCAAGCTTTATAGTACGTAAATTACGTAAAATGGCCGCGCTGACCTCGTGGATGCGTCAAGCATAAACCAGGCTTTAGTGCCAAGTTGGTGAGTAAGTGTTAAGTGGGAATCAGAGCCTTCAGTTCTCTGTTATGAGAAACTGTGCCGCTGTGCCCTGTTGTAGGTTGTAGAAGCCAGCTTTATTTTTGAAGATAAACTCTGTTGAAGGATGTGTACTGTCCCAAGTGGATAACCTGTGAAAGGCTGAAGAAGCTTTATGCGGGACTTGTTTTTTAAAGACCAAGATTGAAACGGTTACAAATTACTCCTAAGACAAACTCTACAACTATTTGCTATTTTGTAAATAAAACTGACATAGTGGAGCCAGCAAATTATGACAGCACAGCCCCACTTCACACCTACTCACTAATTTGGGTATACGATTACTTTACATGTTTCCATAAAAGGAATTTCCCAGAAAAGCCTTTCCTGTGGTGACATTGTATCCTTGGACATTCTATAAGATTACAAAATAACTGGTGAGTGTTTTCTATTATTCTTTCTAAATGTAAAATGCTACATAGTTGAAGGGAAACTGAGGACTCTGGGCATTGTGTTCATCCATTTACACTTGAGAGGAACTTGGGCATGGGTCTGGTTTGTGCAAGTGGAATGACAAATACCACTGGGAAATGAGTTACCCAGGTGGCAGGTAACGCACACGTTACTGAGGTTGAGTAATATAAGGGCTAATACTAGCAAAATATTAGTATTTTTCTTTTATGTGTCCTGTCTCACTGTGGAGCACTAAGAATTGATTTCTAAATGCCAAAGAGAGCACAACAGATTTACTTTCACTAGTGGAGAATTACTGCTATTGCCATAATGATCCGCTTGATATGTGTGCAAAAACTTTTATTGGATATGATTTTGGGATTATTTCAAGTTCAATGGACACAGAAACGGAAAGTAAAGAGAAAGAAAGGAAGAAAAAGATTAGGCAAAATGTTAAAAGGGAGAAAAGAGAGAACAAGGTAACATCATCTGAGTCTGCTTCTACACCTGCAGAGAAAGATATAAAAGAACCACAAAACCAACCAAAAAAGTATCACAGGAAAAAACAACCTTCCTTTGATAACGTAACTGAAAAATACGTAATATTATTTAATACAAGATGTATAAAATGAAAGCCTTAGCTAATGATAGGGGTTTTCTGTATAGAAGGGAATTTGTAAGCACCTGAATTCAAGCACCTGTAGATGTTTGTGAGAGTGTGCTTGTGTATGTAAGGTAAGGCTGTAGCTCTGTAATGGCTGACGTCTGAATAGGTTAGCTAGCTTGGTGGATCAATAGACGGGTTGCAGTGAATGGCGCTGAGACTGAACAGGTCTTTGGGTTTTAGCCAATGGTAGTTTATTTGGGATTAGTGACGCCTTATAGCAAAAACTAGGAACTGCAGGGTTCTTGCCAGGGCATCTCAGTTTAATGGAGCGTTACGCTGAAAGTTGTCAACATTATGCTGAAATCAGACCTCAGTACGACACAAATGTTTGAGAGCATCGTGGAAAAGTCGGTACAGCTGTTGAACATGCATCATCGCAGCTATAAACCTCCCGTACAACGCAAGCTAACGGTTATTAGCTTGACGAACAGCTCCCTTCAAGCTGCACTACGCAACGCTCCACTGTGGGTTCCCTCAATAAACTGGTTTGTTCCAGTCGTAACCAGATAAACATGTTGTCTAAATGTTTAATTTTGAAGTTGATCTTTGCACTGAATGAGTGTTTTGACGGGGATAAAAAATTTAATGAAACTGCCTTAAAGTTGGTGGTTTTCAAGTTCCTACACAACCAATGCCAAGTGGTGGTTAAATTTATGAACGTATAAGTGTTGCCCACAGTGAGTCTTAAAATAATAGCCTTTACCGTGATTAGAAAGCAAATTCAAAATTGATCTTTAGGTTCTGTGTTACCAGGGGCCTATTGCAGGACTGTTTGTTCCAATTTCATTAGGTGAGCCAATAAAGTCCTGAAAATAACACAGTTTGACAGAGAACATGGGATTTTAGCTGAAACACAGCGACTGCCAACAGCATCAGCATTTCATGGGCAGTCAGGAACAAAATGGCTACAATACAACAGTAATGTATGATTTTTTTGTTTTAACGTTAACTAAATCTATTTGGATTTTGCATTATATTTACAGAAAAACTAGGGTATGTCGGAAGTCCCCCCAAACCTTTTCTTTTCCCTTTTGTTTCGATGCCTCCTGTATTTCTAAACATGCTTTAAATGTTGTATTTATAGCTGAATGAGAAACAGAATTTTCTTCTAATTAACTACCTCTAATTCTAATTAACTGGGGTTAGCTCTAATTAACTTAACTCTAATTTTATTTAAAATTACTCTAAGATTTGAAAGTCACATTTTGATGATTATATTGGATTATACATATTCTATTGCTTTCATCATGACCCTGTACAGGACAATGCTTTGATTTCAAAATATTTTTATCTGATAATAAAGACCAATGAGGATGAGGAGATGATGATCAGTCCTCAAATCAATCCTGGTTGATTATTGAGACTTTAGACAGAAGCAGCCGTAGACCTTTGTCCGTCTTCCATTGAAACAGATCGATTAGAGACTCACCTCATGAAGTTTATGTAATTTAAAGAGCGAATAAGCGCTAAATCACCAGTTCTTGCCCTAAAAACATTTATGTTGTGTCTAAATAATGAGATGGCAACAAGAACATGATGTGACAGAAAAGAGACGAAGGAAGGAAAAGAGGAGATGGGGCAGGTGGGTGGCTTCATTCAGCCAATTACTGCTCCAGTAATTTCCTCGTTTATGACTTAATTATGTTATAAATGTAAATGATGAGAGTTGTGGGTAACTAGAGGGCAACGCTGCACACACACATAGATGTAGACTACATTAATTTATCTTCAGTCTCAGGTCTTCACCGTTGTGATTAAGCAGCTAATATATCACAAAATTTACATTTTTCTGTTCTGTTCAGGAAAATTTTAGATCTCATTAACCTCTTGAAACATGTTTTTCCCTTTAAATTAATTAGTGAAAAATATATTTGCAAATTTATGATAATAATTTTGCTTGTTTTTTTTAACTTGATGAATTTAACACTCCCAAATATATCTTTGTAGATTTTTTTACTTAAATAACTTTTGCAGTACTAAAATATATGATGAAAAGGTGTTATGACAGTGTAAGACAAAATTAGCAAATGAACTGATAAACAATTTTGGTCAAGATACTTTACATTTATTTCAAAACTTTATGTTTTTTGACTGTTTTTGTTACAGACTTTTATTTACAGTTCAGCTAAATTACGTTTTTTTTATGAAAATAATTGAATGCAAATAGTTTGTCCAAAACCTTAGGTTGACAGGAAAATGTTTTTTTCATCTTGCAGATGCAGAAAAATGTGTTGCAAAATAAGTAAAAAAAAATTTTGCAGTAAAACTACTTAAATCCAGGGGCAGAAGATGTTTTGGAGGTAAATTCCTGAAGATCAGTTTCTTCAGCTGTTTTCTCAGGCAAAGAAATCCATCCATTAAGTCAAATTAATAATTTTTGGAAACTAGCAACACTGTCATTATTGGTCACTTTACTTGTTTAATAATTGAAATTGAAATTTGGGATTTTGGACCTTACCCAGAACTTGAACATCTTTACATTGGACTCAGGACTTTTCACTTGACAAGGAACTGACCAGCATGTCCTGACTTGTTACTTAATTTGGGACTTGACTTGGATCTTGCATGTCTTGACTAGGGACATGTTTTTGGACCTGACTCATATCTTGGAATATCTTCAATTTGGATTTAATTTGTGATTTGACTTGGAATTTGGACATCTTCAATTTGGACTAATCTTGACACGGAAATTGCTTGTCTTGTGTAAACTTCCAGGATTAGGATAACTTCCTCATCCTGATTGGGTTTCTCGAACTGGGTTTTTTTTTTTACTTTGGAGTTTACTTTGGACTTAACTTGGAACTTTAAATATCTTAATCTGTAATCAGTTCAGAAGTTGACTCTAAAGTTGCACATCTTCACTTGGGACTAGTCTTCAGTTGGAAATTACACATCTTAAATTTGAACTAAACCTGGAAATTCACTCGGAACTTGCATGTCTTAACCTTGGACTTTATTTTGTCCTTTACACAGGACTTTCCCATCTTGTTTTAGAGAGCTCAGAGTTTTTCTGCCGATTCATCGCTGCCCCATTTGTTGCAGACAGGTAGACACGGCTTCATGTTAATCTGCTTATTTGAGTCAGACAGAAAGCCAGCGCCTCATTTACAACAGAAAGCCTCATACAGTTCCTGATTATGTATTTAAATTCATTACATAGCTTAGTGAACCAAACACTCCTTTCTTAACGTCAGCACGTTTTTTTTGTTTTTTTGTTTTTTTTGTTGAAAATTGGCAATTTCTCATTATTCGTGGTACTTCTTTGGTCATTTTCCACTCCTTTTTTGTTTTTTACACACAATTATTTTGGTTTTGTTATCATTTTATACAGGTTGTTGTTATTTTATGACCAATAGAACAGGATTCTGGGTTTCCACTGTAAGGAAACCGGCCTGCCTTACAGTTGAGGTGAGAAAGTCCAACATCCTGAAAATAAGAAAATAAAAATAAGAAACGACTCCCATGTCGTGTGGAAACACCAGTTGATAAGAATTAATTCATCCCAAAGATGTTCTTTTGGGTTGAGGTCATCCACACCAAACTCTCTCATCCATGTCTTTATGGATTATGAATGCTCTGGTGCTCAGCCATGATGGAGACAGGAGGGATCTCCAAACTGTTCCCACAAAGTTGGGAGGTCTGGAGTCGTCCAAAATCTTTTTGCCTGCTGAAGCATTCAGAGTTAATTTCACTGGAACTAAAGGAACAAGCCCAGCTCCTGAAAAACTACCCCCCCCACCCCCACCACCATCCCCACCAAACTTTACACTTGGCCCAATACAATCAGACCAGAACCGTTCTCCTGATTCTGGCCAAACTCAGACTGGTTCATCAGATTCCCAGACGGAGAAGTGCGATTGAACTCTCTTAGGCTACGTTCACACTGCACCCTGAAGTGACCCAATTCCAATTTTTTTGCACATATGCGACCTGTATCTGATCTTTTCATGACAGTCTGAACAACACAGATCGGATTTTTTCAAATGCAACCTGTGTCTGTACGGCCAGGTCGCATTCATCCGACCAACACGTCATTGATACTCGATAAAAATCGTTACTAACGATGGACCTGGCTATGCCAAAGAGGTTGGCTATTGTGCGGTACCAAGCACCTGTTGCAAGTCCATTCAGCCCCACGGCAACGCATTTACTCGCTGCTATGGCCGCCGAAGATGTGTTTTTACGTGAGAGCACTAAAGAGATCGGTTCAGACGCACATAAAGGTTGCCTTTGTCATTTGAAAATTTTAATGAAGTCCGTATCAGTAAAGCCGCTCACGTCGCAAAAAATTTGGCCATCTTCCTTTTCGATCTTCTTAAAAAGATTGCGTTGGTAATGTGCTGGCTCCGGTTGGAGAATAACGTAAAGAACGCTAGAAACGCTGCAGCATTACGATCCATGTTTACTTCTGCAAACAATGAGCACGCTTTGCTACGTATGACGTCATCGCCTCCTCTACTGCGCGTGCGGGACACTTAGGTGTATGAATGAAGTTCACACAGGAGATCACATACAAAATACAAATCGCATATATTTGGAAATGTGAACAGACACGCAAAAAAATACGATTTCACAAAAAAAAAAAACGGAATTGAGCATCAAGGCCTGCAGTGTGAACGTAGCCTAAAGTCCAGTGGAAGTCTTCACACCACTGCATCCGACGCTTTGCACTTGGTGATGTATGGCTTGGATGCAGCTGCTCGGCCATGGAGACCTGCTCTATGGACTGTTCTTGAGCTGATATGAAGGTCACAAGAAGTTTGCAGGTCTGTAGCGATTGACTCTGCAGAAAGTTAACGGAAGTGGTTGGAAGGGAATGGAACAGCTGATTTCTATTTGGATGGGTGAGTGAATACATTTGGCAATGTTGTTATTCCATTTGTCATCATTTGTCATCTAGTTAGAGGTCATTTCTATGGGCATTGTTCCTTGAGGTTTTAATTGGTTTAATAAAAATCATGAATTATTAAAAATCCTGTTTAAATTTGTTGTAATTAAGGTCCTAAAGCAGTTACATGTCACCAGTTTGTCGTTATTGTCACATTGTTCGATAAGGTCTTGCAGCTCAGCCACAATTTCCGGATTCGGAGCGTTGTGAGGAGAACATTGCGTTTAGCCTTTACTGTCTTCTTTCTACAGCTGCCCCTCAAAGTCTGTAATTTGAGCTCAATCATGAAGCTTCCCTCCTTGACTGATCTGTTCAGGGTGATCGCTGTTTGTGCTGTCAGTCTGACGGGGCATGATGGATGCTGCTGTGCTCCCAATTAATTGTTATTAATTGTTTTCAGTGTCTGTTGTCATATTATTTGTCTCATCATTTCAATCTAGGACAGTCTGGATCGGAGCTGAAATCTTAAGAAAACAAAATGATATGTAATGTTAGTTTCTTTGGAAAGATAATTTCATACTCTACAGGATAAATGTTGTGCACGCATTACAAAAAATAAAATTTCTTGTGTATGGAGGCTGGGCCCTTCCTTAGAGAAAAGGCAAGGAGCTAAAAAATCGGTACATACACTATATGAAATTTTTACTCTGAAATATAAATGTAGTATTTTGGGCCTAAAGGGTATAAATAGTAATCCTTAGAGAGTAGAAAACTACAGTTGGGGACAGAAATGCATTCCTGCAGTTCCCCTATTTCTGACTGTGGGAAGCCTGGAGTGAAACTGCTGCTCCTCCACATCAAAATTTATCATTTCAGGTGGTTTCAGTATTCAGGATGGCTCCTGGGCAGCTCTCGTTGAAGGTTTTCTGGGCTTGTCCACCTAGAAGGAGACTCTGTTGGAATGAAAATCCATCTTAATCTGTCCTGTAAAGGTGGCAGGCCCCTAAAAACAGCTCATTCTGAAGGGAGCTCAAAATAGGCGAAACTGAGGAGGTGAAATCTCATTATCTCAGAAGGATTTTGTATATCCCATAGACCAATCCTAGCATGTTTTAAAATGAAGCATAAAATGTCCCTTTAGAAAAGGACACATGCAAAATGCCCTTTTTTAGCCCTTAAATAAATTTAGGTATGTACTATGAGTGTCTAGGCGTGCAGAAAAGATGAATTTAGTTATCTTTATCAACTGGGTTTCCTTAGATACAAAACTTTTTTACCAATCTGTATAATCTGATTGAACTTGACTTTGGAAAGTGCCTTGAGATGACATGATTCATGAATTGCCGCTATATAGATAAAATTGAATTGAATATTCTTTTTGGGTCATATTTTTCAAGCTTCTCTGCTTTCTGTTGCATTTTTTTTTAACAATTATGTCACAATATTCATTGCGGAAATGCTAATCAAGGTAATGGACTTATGGGTTACCAATTGTACCATTTCTATTTCTCAGAGAAATATTTCTTCTTCTTGTTCTTCTTCTTGTTTTTTTTGGTCCAAGCTGAACCTGAAGCCAGCTGATAGGGTTTTGATAAATAACCCCTTATTATCCTGCAAAGAAAACCAAACGAACACAAGTTTAGACTTTTCTGCAGAAGAGGGCAGAGGGACCTCTTTCTCTCTGCCTTTATTATCGACTTCAGAGAAGGGACAGGGGTGTTCAGGAATTTACAACATGGGGGTCGGCACACAAAGAGGTGTAGGATTAACATACAAAGCTGGATAAGGCAAGACATTCCTTATCTAGGAGAAGCATTTGTTTTACCTGTGTAAAGTTAAAACAATAGAACATTCCTGCAAACCAGCTCTTCAAACAGACTAAATGCCTGTACCTTAATGAAAATAAAATGATTACATTCACACTTCTCTAACAATGACAAAGCTACAGGTGGATCAGTCATCAGTTATTCATCACAACCTGGAGGGGGGCGGGGTGTGAAGGGCCTCCTTTAGATTTAAAGGAACGGCGCCAAAACGAATTGTTCTTAGATTAACCTCAGAACGGGGGTAAAAAGGGGGAACGTGGGGGTAAATTAATGAGGAATTCAGACCAAAGCATCAAAGTTCCACTTTATATAAACCACAACTGAATGGTTTCAGCATGAAAAGGAAGAAGTGAAAAGCGTGATAGAGGCCAGTTAAAGAAGATTTTTTTCTTTGCTTTGATGCTTCATTGTGAAAATTAAGACGCATCAGTTTCCTCCATGTTTTACAATCATGATTTAGAGTCAATTTTTTTTATTTACATTTGGATTAAAAAAAAATTAACTCTTCTTTTAGATAATTTGTGGAGTGGCTTAATGCATCATTAAAAGGGGTGTAAATCACCAGCTTTATCACAGTACGATGTTATATCGAGTTTTTTGGATGAAGATACGATATTTGCAGATATCACAAAGTCTTTGTCGATTTCCTATCAATGCGACTGATATGATACGATATCATCTGCCCATGTAACACTATTATTTACACTATCAACTATACAGAAGTAAAAAAAAAAACATGATTTGACCATTTTATTTCCAAGCTCTTACGTGTAACAGGCATTTAAATCAAAGCAGCATTCTTCTAATTTTAAAATAATAATAGATTGTCCATTTACTATTGTCTTATGGCTCAATTTCAAAATAAAGGTGCATCTTAAAAACGACGATATGGATTGAGATTTTAATTTTGCATCGATATAATTTGATCGTTAGTCATTAAATCGATATATTAATGTGGATCGTTGTATTGTTACAACACTAATTGTTACTAACTCTTCTGTGTTTCTGTTTTTTTCACACTTGAAACACAGTGCTTGTCTGTAGGAAGCACAGTAGTTCTGCTAATGGGCCTCTCCTGTTGCTGTGACTAAAATAAGGCAAGGCTCTGCCAGCTGGGAGCATCCGCAAAAGCATTCATGGTAGAAAAATCTGTCATATCTTTAAAAGTGAGGACATGACTGCTGCTTTATAGAGATGGAGCGATAAATGTGACTCTCCGGGTGTGAGAGTGTCGCTCAGCTCCTCCGGATGATCCGATCTGCTCCGTTTTTTTTTTTTTTTTTTTTTCCGTCTGACTGCTCGCTGCTTCTCTCTGATTTAGGTAATTGTTGCCTTACAAACTCTGCAGGCGTTCGTCCTCGGCCGGGCCAATCGCGAGCGCCTCGCCCCGTGACGTCGGCGGGGGCCGCCCTGCCAGATGATTGCGGTTGCCATGCCTACGGGCCGAGGTTACAATCACAGACGAGCCCGTTCCTGTCTGTAATAACGCGGCCTAAATGAGATCGATGTGGAGTGAGTGTGCCGTCACGAGGAGGTGCTCTGCAGCCTCACGCGCCGTTCAGGATGTGGTGACGGCAGCTCATTTAAATTCCTCTCTGAGGTGCTTCAGGGTCTTCATATTCAGAGCGGGGACTCACTGGTGCGTTTAAAGACAACGCGAAATTCAATAAAGCTAAAGTTCAATAAGTGTTTCCACTTAACGTGCGCCTCTTGCCGGAATAGCTGAATATTTTATAGACGAAATGAAAGTTGCTGCAGCACCTTATCTATTAAAAAATTAACGAGGGGCCCTTTTTGAAACCATGGAGGCAGTTTAGACAAAAAGGAAAAGCGAAATACAGATATAAATAAAGGAAGTGAAGTCCTGCATTTTTATTTGGAGTTTATTCCCAATTTGGTCTGTATGTCACAATTTTATCATGGTTTTGTTGTGATTTTAGCCCACTCTTTATTTAGTTTTAGAGTTTAAGACAAGCAACTGCTGCTGCCTCTCAATCTGCACTGCAAAATCAGATCTAAAAATAAGTAAAATGTTCTTAAAGTTAGTGTATTTATCCTTGATTTGGGCAGTTAAATAAGATTATCTGCCAATGGAATGAGTATTTTGACCCCTAAAATAAGATAATTAGACATCCTTCACTTGAAATAAGATGATGGAGATGAATTGTTCCTATTTTAAGTGCAAAAATCTTATTCCATTGGCAAATCATCTTATTTACCTGCTCAAATCAAGGACAAATACACTGCAAAAACGGAACTAGAAATAAGTAATATTTTCTTAAAATAAGTGTGTCAAGATTAATAAGTTAATGTCCAAACAGATGGAAGTCCATCTTTCTACAGAGCAGAGAACAAACCTTTTCTTTTTTTATATATATATATATAATTGGGGAGTATTTAAGCCAGCTGACAATCTTCCTAGGATTGGACGTCCGAGTAAATTCACCTCAAGGTCAGAGCAGGAAATGCATAAAACCCTGCAGCTCCATAGATCCCAGCATGTTAGATGTTAAGGTTCATGGCGGGATAATTAGAGACAACTAAACAAAGTGAAGTTCAGCATAAATGCTTCATGCTAACTGTGAAGCATGGTGGTGGAGGAGTGATGATTGGAGCTTCAGCCTGTTCTCCTCTGTAGACCAAAGCTGAAGCATCAACAGAGCAACGATCCCAAACACAGCAGCAGATCTACAGCAGACTGCCTGAAAAAGAAAAGAATCGCAGCGTTTCAATCCCCCAGTCAAAGTCCAGACCTCATTTTATCTGAAATGTTTGTGGATTTTAAATGTTTGTGCAAAACTGATTGGGCTCCAGCAACGTTGGAAAGAAGAGAATCCAAATGAGCTGCAGCTACAGAAAACAATTACTGAGCTACAAACCTGAGCTTTAAATGACTCAAGTGACTTCCTGTGATTGAAACTCCCCACCTTCCTCCTCCTCCTCCTCTTCCTCCTCTTCCTATCTCTATCAGTCGTAGCATTGTCATAGCAACTTCTTGTTCCTCCAGCCAGGCACCAATCAGCCTCCTGCTATGAAATGTGCAGAAAGTAAAGTTGCGTTAAGCGGCTGAAAGTAAGACGGAGAAGGATGATGGCGGTAGAGCCCTCTGAGCCAATCAGCATTCAGCTTTTCAGCTTGTTTTTGACCTCATTTCAGCGCCTCCTGCTGGGTAATCAGTGACACTTTTTAGCAAAGGTGTCAGCCTGGGTCAGATGAACAGCAAATTGCAGTTCCATATATATGTTTTTTTGTTTAAAGAGCAATAATATTGAATAAATAAAAAGTTGCATCTCTGTCCTCTACGTCCCCCAGTGCTCCTACGTCCCCCCCTGTGAGAGGGACAACCAGAAGAACAGAGACAATGTTCTGCTGTGGGAGGATTACTTCACCAAAGAGGTCAGCAGCCAGTCCTTCACCTGCTTCTTCAACCAGCAGAGAAGGTGAGACACAAACACACACACACGTCTATTTCCAGGTGTGAGACAGACAAATTGGAAGCGGGAGGACGTGTAAGAGTGTGAAAGCTCCCTCGCTGACAGATCGATCTTACCTCAGGAGATTAGAAGCCTGGCTTTAAGGAGGTGCTGTTTCTGATAGAAGCTTATCCACTTTCTAAATGACCCCTCTGAGAAATAAAACCCGACTCCATTTCATGTTTCTAGTGGGTCAAGACAGAGATGGTGACGCAAGTTTAACTCACACTTAGGTCGCAAAAATAAGCCTTTAGACTCGACTAAGACTTGCGTCCTAAATAAGGCTGAACGATTTTGGAAAATAATCTAATTCTGATTTTTTTCTTCTTAATATTGTGATTTAATGCGATTTTTTTTTTTCCAGTTTAATTTATCATGTGTTTTAAACATATACAAACAACAATTTAATTTGTTTCCTCGCTGTGCAGATTAGTTGCTAAAAGACCCGCAGCATCTAAACTCAGAGCAGAAATTATTGCGTTCTGCCTATGATATATTTCAACCAAAATTGCAATTTTGACTTTTCTCTGCATTAACCACAAGCAACAAAAATGGCCTCTAGATAAAGATGTTTGTAAACAAGGACTATTCAAAACAAGAACTTTTGGACGGCATACAAAATGACAATAAAGTTTGTCTAAGTCTAATGTTTCTATTGATCAGAATATTATTCAAGAGAACAGCTTTTAATTTAATTGGACATCAATCCTTGTTGAACATAAAGTGCAACCAACAAGCAAGTCTATGTATTAAACTGATTGACCTGTACTTAATGCTTTGTATGATTATATAAACTCTAAAACAAGTAATAAAATTAGATTTTCTCACTGCTGCAACTCTCTTCCCTTCCATGTGGAGGCAAACCCACTTTAAACATTTTACCAACACCTAAAGGACGTGTCTAATTCACTAATTGTTACTTAGTCAAAAATTGCAGACCTCTGCGATTTGGAAATTGCGTTTTTTTTAAATCACGATTATATTGAAAATGCGATTAATTGTTCAGCCCTAGTCCTAAAGATTTGACTTGGACTCATGATCTTGGTTTTTATCTCATGTAATGAAAAGTTAAAGGAAGCCAGTCTGTGTGCTGCATTATGGGACGCTAATGGCTAATAAAAATGTGGTCATGTTAGCCGTAGCTTAATAATAACGACCACATGAAAGTCTCTCCAACTGAACGCTGCATTAAATCACTTTGGAACATTTAGGAGACATGATGCATGTAACTTACCTCCAATATCATCTCATTGCTTAGCTAGCTGCAGCATTAAGCTTGGTTTTGTTGTAGATTTTCTCTTTATCAACAAGGAAGAGAACACTACTCAGTAAAATAGAGAAAGATGGATCTTTCTCTTTGCAATTTTATTCAAAGGCAAGGAGCGTTTGAACGTCTCTGCCCCCAACGCAGTCAGGAAACAGAGCAAGAGGAAAGAGGACACAATACACTTTTATACATTTTGAGTTAACGTGGGAGTAGTTTCATCTGAGATATAGAAGTGCACATAGCTTTGTCGATCCAATTCTTATTTATCACAATTCTTCCCTCTCTATCCTTGGGTGAATAAAACACTAAAACACAATAACAGAATAATTCACTCTGCAACCATGTGAGCTTTTTTCGCGCAGGAAAGTTGCAGCTGCCCCTAGACAAGATATGATCAGAGTTACATACATCAATAAAATTTTCCACAACAATTTATGCTTGACGCATTTACTTTCCGTGCGGAAATGAGACGCACAGAATCAAGCCGACACAATTTCTGCAGCATTTATATTCCGTGCAGCTATACCAACATTCTCCTAGCCTCTAGGGGGCAGTGCAGGGTCACCTATGGCAAGCTTACAACACTACACTACATGTAGTAGTAGAAAACACTATTGTTTTAAAACAAATTATAGTTCAAAAGTGACAACAATTTCTTTCCAAGAATTGTTCACAATCTGTTGATCGTGGCGATCTTTATGGCCGAATGATAACGGTGAATCTGCCCCAGTAGAAGTGTTCACTCATCTGCCATGTCTTTCCGCACAGTACCGTCTGCATACTTAGAGAATTTTCTAGCAATATGGCAATAGGAATTGATGTCTCAATGCCAGATGGAGCTCGACAGATTTTGCTTTTACAAGTGGGGCAAACAGCTTTCGCCATAGTGCTCCACTTGATTTATGCTTGTAAATAGCTTTATTATGATTCCTGCAAGGAGAATTTCAAATTATATGGACATGACAATGGGAGAGTAAAGGAAGAACAAAAAGTGAAAGAAAAGAAAAAAAAAAGAGTAGAGGTGAAAGAAAGAGGAGATAAAAGGAAGAGAATGATAAAACGTCCTCTGTCTGCTCCATCACCTGGAAAGAGACACAAAAAGAACAGCACAACCAACAGACATAAAGCAACAGATACACTCTAATAACACCTAGATGCCATTGCTAAATCATATATATTATTATGTAAGCTGACATGTGTAATGTGATATTTGAAAAAAGAAAGTGAAAAAACATAAATAAATAAATAAATAAATTATAAGATTACTGTATATAAGTGAACACTTAATACCTGGGACCTATTCCTATTGCCATATTGCTAGACAGGACACTGAGAAAATAAAAAAAAAAAAAAAAAAAAAAAAAAAAAAAAAAAAGAGAATTTTCTAGGTGCGCGGTATGGAAAGTTTTGCCAGCGCAGACGCCGTGTGGAAGATGTGGTTTGCTGAAATTACGTAATTCTGCTGTGCGTACTTCGCGGTTGCATCGAGGATAAACTAGACCTTAAGAGGACACTTCCTGCTAAGAGAATCAAAATAAAAGCACTTCCTTAATGCATGATTCTTCATACCCCTTTTCAGACATAATCCCTAAATTATACTTATAATATAATTATATAAATAATACTACTTGTGCATAATGTTTGAATGCATTAAATTTATAACTTCACTGGATTGTCTAATATAAATTCTTCATTCATTCATCCCTGTTTGATTTATGCATTAGTTCACAACTCATTTATTTACTTCCTACACTTTGTCTAGGTTATGTTGCATTTCCTACCTTAAAGGGGAGATATCAAGCAAAATCCACATTTTTAGTCCTTTAATACATTTTGTTGTGTACTGGGAGTCTTAAGGAGTGCAGAAAAGTTAAATTTAGTGTCTCCAGGGGTCTCGTTTATAAAGCTTGTGTACGCACAAAACTGGGCCTGGAACTGGAGTACGTCACTCTCCACGCAAAAGTTGTGATCTATTAAAAAAAAACTTGAGGGAAAAAATGTTTGCTCCGCACGGCAGCTCTGACCCAGGCGTACGCTCATTTTGGAGACGGAGATGATAAAGTGGTGATTTGCTGCCAAAACTGCATGATGACTCCTCTCACATGTTCATTTTCACTCCACATCAGACTTGATCAGAACCACAGTGTTATTCTTGCTTCTGCTGGTGACACAACTATACATAAGGAGCTTTTAAATGATTTACTTTTTACCAAGTTAAGTTAATGAGAGCAATATATGGGCTTTTACCTCTGATTTACATATTTAATAAACTGCTCCCTGTGATTTGTTTCTCCAGTTTCTTTGCCTTTTGTCCTTTTTTTGCATACATTGTTTTCTTTTTTTGGGCGTACGTACACTTTTAGTATGGATTCCAAGCAATGTTTTATAGATGAGACCCCAGCTGCTCTATAGATATGTTTGCTGTTGTGTCTCACAGCCATGAGAAATATAAACATCAGACTGTAGGACCTTTCTAGAACCGTCCTGGGGAGGAGGCACTTCCTGGGTCCTGATTCAAATCCACCTCTTCCCCAATGTGTGCCGCAGCAGACAACATCGGAGAGCTGTATGCTGGTGAAGATTCTCAGTCATCCAGGTCGAGGTCATTTAAAAAAAAGTTAAAAAAACAAAACAACAAGTCCACCCCCTTACCTGTTTTGGTTCAATTTGCATGTTATCTAAGCCATAACAAGGCCTTTGTTGGGCAGTACTATAAACCTTGGAACTCCACATTACTCCAGACATTTTTAATTGAGAAAGCTTTCTGGATGGGAAAAGAAACGTCTACAAACTTCGGAAAAAAGTCCAGTTGTTTAGTTTTTTAACTTTTTTTGGAAATCAGAGAGCTTTTGCAGGACAAGCTTAACCCAGACTGAGAGAAGCGGCTTTCCTCTTCCTTATGGTGCGGTCAGACCGACCGCGGTGTCCACAGCAGGAATGGTGGATTTACATATTATCCCTATGCAACCGAGCGGTTAGAGCATTGTGGTAACCGTGGTCTGCCCGGTCCGCTCAGAATTCCCCTTTCTGGTGACCTTGACTGGAGTTCACAAATTCAATTCAATTCAATTTTATTTATATGGCGCCACTTCATGAAACATGTCATCTCAAGGCACTTTACAAAGTCAAAATCAATCAGATTATACAGATTGGGTCAGATTATACAGATTGGTCAAAATTTTCCTATATAAGGGAACCAGTTGATTGCTTCAAAGTCCCGACAAGCAGCATTCACTCCTGGGGAACCGTAGAGCCACAGTGGACAGTCGTCTGCATTGTTGATGGCTTTGCAGCAATCCCTCATACTGAGCATGCATGAAGCGACAGTGGAAAGAAAAACTCCCCTTTAACAGGGAGAAGAACCTCCAGCATAACCAGAACCAGGCTCAGTGTGAACGCTCATCTGCCTCCACCCACTGGAGCTTAGAGAAGACAGAGCAGAGACACAGAAAGCTCAGAAGCTCACATTGACCCAGGAGTACTTTCTATGTTAGAGAAGACAGAGCAGAGACACAGAAAGCACAGAAGCTCACATTGACCCAGGAATACTTTCTATGTTAGATGGTAATAGAGGATGATCTGCCTCCCCTGATGATGTCACAGCTAACAGAACGCCAGACCAGGTGTACCTTCTCTGAAGAGAAAAATAACAGAGAACAAAAAGTTAAAAGCTGAAATAACAACAAACAATGCAGATTGGAGAGCAGTAGGAGAACTCAGCAGAGTGACAGAAATGGTCCCTGATGTCCTCCAGCAGCCTAAGCCTATAGCAGCATAACTATAGAGGTAGCTCAGGGTAACATGAGCCACTCTAAGCTTTGTCACAAAGGAAAGTTTTAAGATTAGTCTTAAAAGTAGACGGGGTGTCTGCCTCATGGACCAAAAATCTAAACTTTTCTGTCAAATCGTGTTGCAGCAACCATTCAGGGACTGATTGTTGTTGTGACACACAGTGAAGGAGCGCCGCAGAGACAAAGCTTTTATCAATCCAAATAGGAGACAGGAAAACTATGAAGCAAGGAATGCTCTTTAGAGGTTTTTGGTTGACTTTGAAAAAGCTAATTTAGTCCTTAAAAGGACCGTTGAATCATTTATCATCCGTCCTCCTCTCGTAGCTCCAGAACTTGAACCGACCAGCCGCCGCTTCTGTGGACGCCTCGGGTGATCTGCTCTGCTCTAGCAAGGACGCTTTTTTCCCCTTAAATGCAGCACCGTGACTAACTTGGTAAAATCGCAGTCCTCCAGATTGAGTTGAACAGAGAAGCGGATAGAAGCTGCTCCTAATTGATGACGCAGTGAAGCCGGGGTTCACCGCTGTGCATGCGAAATGCACGGCTAAACCAGGCAAAGCATCTTGTTGGCAGCGTCATGCTGAGGGGATGTGTCTCTGCTGCAGGGACGGGGAAGTTGCTCAGAGTTGACGGGACAATGGAAAGAGAAACTGGACCAGAACTTTCTCCCTGAACTGTCTGCCGGGTTCCTTGAAACAATTATGATACATGAAAATGCTGCCAATAAGCTTTGGATCCAGACTTACTGAGCTGCAGCTGTTTCTCCAAGAACAATGGGCAACATCTGTCTGTAAATGCACATAGATGGTCGAGGCATTTCCCCAAAGACTTTCTGAAAAATCTGCATTACCAGAGCTCACAGACTGCAAAACTATCTCCATTTGATATGGATTCAGGTTTTCAGTGGATAGCAGAAGAGTTAATATACTAGTCATTCCCAGCCGGTCCAGTAAAGCTTTTTTTTTTCTGTTCAGGTGGTTTTTCCATTAACACCAGAATATAAACCTGTTTGGGAACCTGAAAACTAGATTAAAATGTGCTGCTGGTGTTGCTGTTTGTGGGTCTGTTATAAAAAGCTTTTGTAAATCTATCATTACCTCCCTGTTTGAACCTTGTCTACATATCAGAAAATAGTTGATTTAACAAATAAGTGAGATCCTGAGCATGTCATGTTTTACTTTTGTTTCTCAGCGTGTCTGGGTTTACTCCGCTTTATTCCAGCAAAGCCTTTTTGAGCCTGCGACCACAAACTGACGAGACAAAGAAAAAGTGAAGAGCTGCTTTGGTGTGTCAGCTTTATCCCCCTATTATTCAGCCCATGCTTACCTGTGACCTCGGCTGCTTTTATTTTTATCTCTGCGGCAGGGTGAGGACTCTCTGCTTCGTAAATGAGGGCCCAGCGGGAGCTTGTTGATGCTGCACATCAGCTCTTCGGTCATATAGAAAGAAAACTAGAGCACTGCACAGCATTTTATTTAAAGATTTGAAGAAAAGAAAACACCTGGGCTCTGGGCTTATGTGTGTTTCTAGAGGGGATTTTAGGGTTTTATCGCAGATGTTTAAGATGCAAGAGACCATTTGGACTGATCGTGGGCTGCAGTATGAGTTGAAGCGTCAACAAACGCATAAAACACATCAAAAGAAAACTTTTTGAAAATTATTCCCCAATATTATTAAAACTTCTCCATCTCACCGTGAGGAGAAGAAAATCCTCCAAACCAGATTTGCTCCGATAAATGAATGAATGAACAATATGAAGACATGAAGTAACAGATGTTATTTTATTTGTTATAGAGACAACAAAAGCAGAATTTCAACATTAAAAGGTTTTACTCTCTTTATATTATTTTTCTTAAAGCATAAATGCATATTTATATTCCTAATGTGGTATTAAATACATTTTGATTGATTGTTAACATAATAACACTGCAAAAACGGATCTAAAAATAAGTAAAATGTTCTTAAAATTTGTGTTTTTGTCCTAGATTTGAGCAGGTAAATAAGATTATCTGCCAATGGAATGAGTATTTTGACCCCTAAAATAAGATAATTAGATATACTGCACTTGAAATAAGATGATGGAGATTAGTTGTTCCTATTTTAAGTGCAAAAATCTTATTCTATTGGCAGATCATCTTATTTATCTGCTCAAATCAGGGAAAAATACACAAATTTTAAGAACATTTTACTTATTTTTAGTTCTGTTTTTGCAGTGAATGTAATAAATATTAACAAATTGAAGTGTTTTTGTAATAATTTAGGCCTGAAGACAAACAGTTTAGATTTGTATTCCCAACCTACAGTGATGGAGAATTAAAGGTGGCCTAGATATTCGGGTTTTAATGAGAAAATGTTTGTCATTAGTTACATGTTAGCATCTCCAGAACATGGTGCACTAAGAACTGCAAACCATTAATATGGCCAAATAATTAATTACAGTAATTAAATACCAACAAAATGTCCCCGTAGCAACACAACAGCTGGGTTGTGCTTACAGTCTGAATTCAGGTTTTAAAATGAGCACTCTTTTTTTAGTTTTTACTCTTAATACAAAGCGTTTAATCTGAGTTTAATATAACTCTTTTCGTAGCTGATTTGTATTAGTCGACCACTTCACCATAACCTGAAGGCGCTGGGTTGCAGAAATGCATTAAAACTACGTGCAGCTGGAAAGTGGCATATTTACTGACAGTTTCTCTGTGCAGGAAAGTGTTGTAAAAAAAATTGTCTTGCAGGGGTGAGAGTCTCCTGAAGAGTTCTGAACAATAACTAAATGCAGAGCATCGTTAATATTTCTGACCTTTTCTTAGAGGCGCGGATCATTACCCTGGTAACCAGTCGAGTTGAGGCCTGCTGCTTGCATTACATGCTCCCATTATAGAAATTAGCCGTACCTCTCCTCATTAGATTGTTCCACTAAGATCTCTCTGATTGGACCTCTGGGGCTTAGTGGCAGAACCAAAGGTTCTCTGTGCATTTTTATTTACAGGACTGTCTCAGAAAATTAGAATATTGTGATAAAGTTCTTTATTTTCTGTAATGCAATTAAAAAACATGAAATGTCATACATTCTGGATTCATTACAAATCAACTGAAATATCTCAAGCCTTTTATTGTTTTAATATCGCTGATTATGGCTTACAGCTTAAGAAACCCAAATATCCTATCTAAAAATATTAGAATATCGTGAAAAAGTATACTAGTAGGCTATTCAACTAATCACTTGAATCGTCTAATTAACTGGAAACACTGCAGGGTTTCCTGAGCCTTGAAAAACACTCAGCTTGGTTCAGTAAACTAAATCACATGTATGGTAGTGGTTAAGAGACGACATCAGATTCTCACAGTAACTGGTGTACTGACCATGGCATTACTGTCCTTGATTGGCCTGCCAATTCCCCTGACCTGAACCCCATAGAGAATTTGTGGGCTATTGTGAAAAAGAAGCTGAAAGACACCAGAGCCAACAATGCAAATGAGCTAAAGGCCGCTATTGAAGCATCCTGGGCATCCATAACACCTCAGCAATGCCACAGGCTGATTGCCTCCATGCCACGCCGCATTGATGCAGTAATCTGTGCAAAAGCATTCCCAACCAAGTACTGAGTGCATTAATGGACATTTTCAAATGTTTGATTTTGTTTTGCTGTTATATATATTTTTTTTTTACTTGGTCTGAGGAAATATTCTAATATTTTGAGTTTTCTTCAGCTGTACGCCATAATCAGCGATATTAAAACAATAAAAGGCTTGCGATATTTCAGTTGATTTGTAATGAATCCAGAATGTATGACATTCCATGTTTTTTAATTGCATTACAGAAAATAAAGAACCTTATCACAATATTCTAATTTTCTGAGACAGTCCTGTATAAAAAAAAATATAAAATTGCTTTTAGCTAGTGCCAAATTGAACCAGCTGAATATCCCAAAGCCAGAGAACCAGTTTCAGTTTCTTTGCTTCCAAATCGGCGCGCTGTGTGTGCAGAATAACGTGAATACATGGGTTTGATCTAAAGGCCGTTTTGATGGTAATCAGAGAAACTAACTCACGAATCCTCAGGTGAATTTCCTTCTTTTCCTGCTTGTTTTTCCTCCTGTTTTAGGCCCGATGACGTGTTGTGGCAGCGCTCCCATGACACCAGCGTCCTGCTGCACTGCGTCCTCTGGCCAATGGTGTCTCTCCTTCTGGGCACGCTCATTGTGCTTCTGACGGTGTGCGCCCGCTCCCTGGCCGTCAGAGCAGAGGCGCTCCAGAAGAGGAAATGTTCCTACGAGGTGTGCCAGGACTTGTCCATCACGACCTCAGACCGCCGCGGCAACAAGCCCGGGGACCTCCTGGCCACGAACTCTGACCCCGAGCTGTCGTCGCCATCGAGGACCCTTCCTCTGTTTGCGGTGCCGGTGAGGCGGCGTGATCGGGAACATTAAGACACGTTTCTCGACTGCAGGTCATGAAATGCAGATTTGGCGACTGGACGCCGCAGATAAGCAACAGCCACAAGGAAGGGTTGGTTTGATGCCCGTCGGGTTGAAGATGAGGGTAAATCCAGCAACTTCAGCAGCTTTTCTCATTTACCTTCAGCCTGATCAGAAGGACCCTGAGCTGAAACACCTGAGCTTGTAGAAACATTGGCTGATCATTTGCTATTTCTGGCAGCTGAATCCACTTTGACTGAGTTCATGTTACATTTTAAAATCTCTATTGAATATCCTGTCAAAACTTTTATTTCTCATCTTTACTTTACTTAGAAAACATTGTTTGATGAAAGCAGATATTCTATATTAAATCTATTTTTTGTTTTGGGGGGGGGATTAAAGCAGGTGTGTTCATTTAAATGAAAGAAAAAAAAAACCTTTACATATTTGTTGAGCTTTCACTTTGCACTTTCAGTAATCCCAGAGAGAGTTTATTATAAAAATAGATTGGTTATTCTCATTTTACAATAGATCTAGTAGAATATCCAAATCAAAAAGGAGTGAAACCGCCAATCACAACCAACCAAAGCAGATCATTCATTACAAGAAAGTTTGCAGATTCATGTTTTGCATCACGTGACGTATCTCTCAGTTGTTCGAGTTTAAAAGTCAGAAAGGACTTGTAAATGTGACAACATGCGAGCTGGAGGTGATGAAGTCATGGATCACACGATACAATGTAAGTTTTAATAGTTTAATAGTTAATTAGCTGGGGGGGGGGGGGGGTACAGTGGTTTTCTCAATAAATAGGTTTCTGATGGAGCTACTGACATGAAATTCACACCAGATGCCAAGTAATCCACCGCCACAGAGTCTCATGCATTGCTCAGGTGTGATTTGACACATTCTTCGACGTAGCCTGTCTTTAAATCTTGATGGATCTGGGGCCACACTGATCTTCAGTTGTTTTCATTTATTTTCAGATGGATTAACATCTGGTGATTGATTGGGCCATTCTAGCAGTTTAAGTTTATTTTATCTGAAATGGCATTATCTATTCATCTTCCCTTTAATTATGTGAAGTACTAAGGTGTCAAATACTGACAGACCTCCTCACACTAGTTTGGAGGTGATGTGATGTAACATTACTTTCTCAACAATGGTGAGATCAGTGACATCCAAAGAGTTCAATTTTGGTCTGACCAGACTATAAACTCCTACTATTTCATTGGTGTCAAAATGTTTCACAGTGAACCTTGTACTGGCTTTAACGTGGTTTTCCTTCAACGGTGGAGTCTTCTGCAGTGAGTGTGCATAGAGGCCAATTCAGAGCATTATTTTATTATTTTCTTGGAAAAACAGTTCTTGCTGATCCAGATCTTTCTGGTGTTCTTCATGACTAAGTTGTGGGAAAACTGCTATGATTATTAATTTGACTCTTCTGTCAGAAATACTGTGAGTTGTACCTAATTATCGTTGGAAATCATTGTATTTCCACTTCCAGATGTAACAATCTTTAGAAATAGTGTCTGTAAGCAATGTCATAATTATCTCTTGTGACAAGGTAGGGAAGGTTTGGAAAGATCTCTGTTTTTACCAACATAAGATGCTTCTTGTGAGAAACCCTGGCAATAAGAAAGCCTTTTTAGGCCATCAGTTTGAACTAACCAGTCTGAAATTAGGTTTTATTGAAAGAGGGGGCAGAATTGGTTGGTAAATGTTCACAGATTTAAGATGGTTTCCTGGATCTCTATGCCTAGTTTTTTCATTATCTTCATGTATTCTATACATCTTCCCTGTTTTGTTTTAGATTAATTTTTTATGTCTTTGTATGTGTGGATTCATTGTGGTCGTAGCGAACTTCTGGTGTGAATTTTATGTTAAGAGCCTCTTTGGTTTGAACCCACTAATCGGCACCAGTTATATGTTTTCTCTAGCCAAGAGGAAAGGAGCAGAGCCTGAAAGTTTAATTAAAGTTTTTGGAGTTTTGATTTAACATTAATGTTCCTTATCCTAATACCTCCACCACATTGTTGCATAACTGTCTTCTATTTCAGTGGTGTAGGAATAGCAGTTTCAAGTAAATGCTCCACTTATTGCTGATGTATCTGTAATTGTAGCATACACAACATCATCCCAAACTATATCAGGGTAACACGGAATTTGTTTTCGACATGTCCGAAAATTTAACAGCATGAGTGTCGCATTTTACTAATACTAATACTTCTGCTTTTAGATTTACACAACTTTAACTCAAACTATGCAGGATAGACCCAGTGATAGTCTCTTGGTAAACTATGCAGACGCTTAGTCAGCACTGATGAAGATTCACTCACCTCCGCCTGCTAAGTGTTTGGTGTGGCTCCAAACTGACAGCCGTCCAACCTACTTTCTGATAACTTATATAAATAGTTGTACAGAGCGCAAACAGAGCGTTTATTTTCCATCTCCAGTCAGTTTATTGTCATCACAACATTATGCAATATGCATAATTGAAAGGAATTACTTGGACTTTGATGATTGAAGGCTAATTTTTTTAAAGAAGGTAAAGAGGTGGTGACGTAATCAAGTCACACAGCTACATTGCTCAGTTGTTTTTTTTTTTGCCAAAACATTAGAACCAGAAACAACTTTTCAATACAGCCACATTTTATTTATTTTTTTACTCGTTTAGCTGGATAGAAGACTCGTTATCTCTGTTTGCTTTGAACACAAAGCAGAAAGGTATTACCACGGTCTGTTTATTGCAACTCAATCCGTTATCGCAAAACTCACCAAACTTGTTGCATGTGACACATTTTCCTAATTCCGGGCAGCCTGAATGCTACAGTGTTAAAAGCATCCTAAGGCGATGCACCAGCATTATGTAGCTATGGAGTCATGTCTTCCTACGCCATTGAATCGAAAGGCAGTTGTGTGGTGCGGTATTACCCTCAGAGGGGACAAACTTCAAGCTTTGGACATTTTGGCTACGATATAAATTGAAAAGACTCTACTAAATTTTCATTTGAATAATTAAGCTGTCTAGGTTGCTCTAACTAAGACTGAACCTTAGTTTTTGTTGGACTTTTTAGAAAGATACACTGATAAAATTGTTATGCTGCTATTTTTACAGTTTTAATGTGTAAAATGCAGTATTTGAAACACATTTGTCGATAGGATTTGACAGGAGATTGAGCAACTGCCAAACATCACTCAGAGGGTTTGCGTTCTGGCCGATTAGACGTCAGCACGAGAATAATCTGAACAGAAAGATGAAAACGCAGGATGTTGACCCTCCTCACTGTGGATCTTATGTAAAATGAATTTTCCTTCTGAATCCCAGCAGCCAAAATGTTTCCAAACCAACATGCGGTGCGTAACTTGATCTCCTCTGGGCCTTTCTCAGACAAATCATGGCATGTCTGTGAAGATGCTTGGATGTTTGCTGCAGCACTTTGATTTATGATCATGGTCCATTTATCACTATTGATTTTAATACACTGGTGACCTCATGGCTCACCCAAGACTTCCATCGGAGGTGTTTTTCTTATAAAGATGGATGGCTAGAGTATAAATTAAAGCCCTAAGTATTAAGGTTAGGATCTGACAAAGTAAACACCCAGTGAAAGTTTAGTTTAAATCCACAATTAGATGGTTTTCAATCAACTGAACCAAACTGATTGTTCTTGTGTTAACTTGGGCGAACTTTCTGATTCATGTGAGGGTCCCTATTAGTTCCTCCTTCTGCTATTGTCGACTCTGGACAAAGTGGACTGGAGCAGCTTTAAACTCATCTCAGACCTACACATCTCTAATTAGCCAAAAGCTATAATCTTATAACGTGCATCAAATGGTGACATTTTTACATTGTCCCCTTTTAAATCTTATGTCAAAGTTCAGGTTGAGATAGGGGCACCTAGGAAACCAACCCTAAACATATAGCCAGAGTTACAATGGAACGTTCCAGATCAGAGCATGCTTATGTGTTAGAATGGCCTAGTCAAAGTTCAGAGCTAAATCTAACCAAGAAAGTGGGCAAGACCTGCGGGTGTGGTCAACTTGAGCTGCTAGAGACACATTTAATAAGACTCACAGAGGTATTTCCAGCCAAAGTTTGGATGTTTGCCACAGAGTTCCTGTTCCCGAAGCGAACAGGAACCGAGAATATTATTCTGATGAAAAGAAGTTACCGGGAACTGATCCAGTTAATCCTCCGGGGTAAAAGCGACACATGGCGTTTCACACATTCAGCTGTAATGAGGACAAAATCCGGAGCATTTAAATAAAGCAAGAGGCTTTGGGATATTTATGAGCTGCAGATAGACTGTGTTTTTTTTTCTGCTTTGATTAAACCATGAAGAAAAGAGTAAACACAGTTGGACTTATTTAGTCCCAACGTGTTTTTATCTGCTCAATTCATCTTTTCTAATTGTTTTCCTGTCCTCTTTGGTTCAGTTCAGCGTCTTGTTCCTATTTGTTTTGGCCTATAAAGCTTTCAATATCTGTCTCGGATGTGCGTGCTTGTCTGTGTTTAGATGAGCGATAAGACCAGACCTGATGTTTTATTAACAATTACAAGCTTTTTCAGTGATTTCTAGAAATCACCAGTGTCTTAGAGTCTGAACTGCAATCCAGTCTGTCCCAGTTTGTGTGATTTATTGGTTTTAGTTGTTTCTGAAGCGACTAAAGGAGATGATATTTAAAACGGTCCTGTCGGATGAATTCCTTTGAAAGATTCAGCCGGACGTGTTTTCTTCTCACAGCTTCGGCTTGTTTGTTTTAACCTTTTCAAGATGAAACAGCTTTCTAGTGAACTCAGTGTTTTCCTTCTGAAGTCTTGGTTATTGAGCACTTGTACAATAAGTGCCTTATGAATAAAGTTTGAGTTCTGTTCACAGTGTGTGGACGTAACAGGGACACATGTTGGACCATTGCTGTAAAATAATCCGCCACGTGTCCTGGTTGAAGCACTTATTCGACGATAGTTGATCGTTTATGTTTCGATGTCTCTGATTTCCTCTCTCTTTATCTTCTGTGAAGAGCGGGGTTCTGTGAAGTAGTTACCAGTGGTAGCTATCTTACCTGCAGTAGAAAGATCTACCATTTTGATTTTTTTTTAGGGTAGATTTAATCAGACTTGGACCCCTGAAACTGCAAAGAAGCTGGAGGAGGGCACACCGAGACATAAAGCTATGGGTTGTCACAGTAATCGATGTTAAGCATCCGCTGGAGGCTAAAAATGCAAGTTAAGGTGGAGCGCCAGATCCTTGTTTCTTTGGAAACACTGTTTATTTTACTTTAAAATGATCCTTAATTTGTTTTTCAGTTGTAAAATTTAATTATCAAATTTACAGACAATTAGAAGCACACAATTGCCCACTAAAGATAAGCAATTATAATTAAATAAATTGATTTTATGACTGATTGAAAGGTTCATATTTCCATATAGATATTAAGTTTGTTTTATACAGTTTTGACAAACAGGGAAGTGAAATTTAGATTATGTATTTTTTTTAAACAAGAGATGAATTGTCTCCAACTTATTGGTTTTGCCCTAAGAAAAGAAAGTAAAATTAAGTTTGTAATATTGTAATTAATCATATTTTCTCCTCGTAACCAGAAATAACCGTGTCTTTGAAAACTATTGCAGTATCAAAAATGGTATTGAGTGTTTTTCTTAGTATCGGTATCGAATCTTGAGTTGTAGTATCGTGAAAACCCTGCTAAGAACTTATTGAAATATTGTTTGGTTTTACTTTTTTTCAGCCTTATTTAGGACAAACATAACATTAATCTTGCATAAAAAGTCACTTTAGCTCAGGAATAACATGAGGTCTGTCTTCATTGTGCCATGAATGTAGCCTAATGCACACAGCTGTGTCTACTACTGCTGTTTTCCGCCAAATCTTTATGGACCATTTAAGATCTTTATGAACACGGTCAGGTCACAATATCAGTTACTGCTATGTTGGAAAAATGCTTAAAATATTGATTGTGAGCCTTGTTTGCAGCCTTTTGTCTCAGTACTGACCAGAGTAGGATCAAAGTAGTTTATAAATACTGTTAAAGACATCAGACATGCTCAAAACAGTGTTTATAAATTCAACAGGTTATATTCAGATATTTGAAATTAATCCAGCTATCTGTATAAATTAGCTCTCTCCCTGCACTGTGGTCTTCTACAGAAAATCTTGTGAAACTGAGGGAGCATCAAATATTTACTTGATGCCACAGTTTTAGCCTCTCCAAGCTGGAAAACCCGGATAGAAAACAGGATTTGCTCACCAGACCTGGTTTAAAACTGTCAGTAATACAACTTTCTCAGCGTCCGTCTTTTCTTCTAACAGACCCACTTCCAAAAAAAAAAAAAAAAATCAAACCTTCCCTTTAACATCAGATTTTATGCAGAAAATGTTTACAGTTATTTTCAGAAAGTTGTAAATGAAAGGAAAGGGATTACTTTTAAAAAAAATGTTGAATTGAGACCCCATCAGGTTTTCCGTCCTGAAGCAAATTCTCAACAAATCCTGAAATCTTCGGGCGTTTCCAAATGTTCCTGAATGTAGACGAACTGATGTAGCTTCATGAAAACACTGTTAGTGCCTCCTGTTCCTCCGTAACTTTGGTGCCATGCTGTCTTCCTATCTCTCCTGCTTCCCGTTTGGTTCTAATCTGTTTATGTCTCTGAGGGATTCTGTGTTTGACGTTTCTTCTAATCTAAAGTCCTTTCAGTCTGGAAGCCTTTTTTTCTGCTGATTTGTTGAAAAGAAGTCCTATGCCTGTTTTTAGGAGGGGATTTTATTAGTTTATAGAGATTCTACACAATTATCAGTTAAAGGATCTTTTCATCTTTTATTATGTCAGCAGAAATAATCTTCAGCTGTTTTAATCGGGCGCTTAAATGGTATATTAATGTGGATACATTTGAGATGTTTTGTTCAAACCTGCATATGTTGACGTTTAACATTTTGAAATAAATAGCAGAAATTACATGGAAACTGCTGATGTACTTTTATAGAAAGCCCTGACATAACACTGTTTTTAGTTGTTAATTTCAGTAAGTAGATAAACATTTGCTTTCAACTCATTTTCTCATTAACTATAACTAAGATGTTTGCTAATTAAAATCTATAATTTCTCTTTGTTCATCTGTCCTCTCTAAAGAAATGTAGCTTCACCGTAGCATTAAAACTTACCAAGCTTTTGTCATTGTTCCATCGTTAATTAATAAAGTTATATTTACTATTTAAAGCCATATGCTGAGCTGTAAACTGCAGTAGCAAGAAAAAAACAAATATTTGTATTTATTCAGATTTTAACTGTTTCTCTGTTGAACATTTTACCTTATTTTTGCTGTGAAGTCAATAGCTGAAGGCTGAACTGAAGTAGTCTGTGTTTTTTGTCGTTATTAATGACTGAGCAGCTTCGTCTTGTTCCGTTTAGATCTTTGTACTCTGTGTTGTCCTCTCATCCTTACTGAACCTCAGCACTGTACTACGTGACCCAGGTAGCTGCTTCGCTTCGTGTTTCACTGATGAACATGACTGCTGTGCCTGATAGAGATCTTTAAATAAAAACATACTTTATCTGAACAGTTGTCTCATTCTAGCTCCTTCTTCAAGTCTGTGTCATTTCGTTTCACTGCAGAGTGTTCAGATGTTGCTTTTGGAGATTGGACCAGCAGCCTAAATAAACATACTGCACTTTTTCTTTGGCGTTTTCATTGATTGATTCAGTTCTGGTGCCATCTGGTGGCATAACCTGCAAATTGCACCCAACTGAATCTACTCTCATGGGCAAAGGTTTCCCCAGAGTAAAATATTCTGTTTTTCCTCTGAGAGTTTACATTGTTTTCAGATTAACCTGCAAAGTGATTTGATGCAGATTAATGCAACGCAAAATGCTTCATTAGCTTAAAACACACTAGGACAATTTTTTACCCATTTTATTCCCAAAGGAAAAATCAATAAAGAAATTCCTGTTAACGTTACAGATTTTCTTAATTATTCCTTAAAAGCTCCTGGACCCGGTCCTCCTCAGAGAGGCACATTATAGGGCTGGACGATATAGGAAAAAAAGCATATTGATAAAATAGAAATCATATTAATTGATATTGATAATTATAAACAAATTCAAAACATATATTTTAAGTGCAGCCTTGGCTATTTTATGCTGTTGCTTAGCGATCTATTTTTAGATAAAGACACACAAACACTGAATTCAAACTCAAAACTTTATTCAACCAACTTTTTACCAAAACTCCAAGTTCTAAAAAGAAGAAAAAAGAATGTGTGCTCTCTGAAGTCTATGAAGGGGGCGTCGGATCTTGCGTTGCAGTGTCTTTAAAAATTTTCATTTTACAAGACACAGCTGTAAGAGTGTCAATGCTACTCTGAACCAGACAAAAGCGGTGTTTCCATGTGGAAAGTAAAGTTTTAAAAGACTTAAAGCTTTAAAACATAGCTTTCCTGGTCTTTGTCATGTTGGGCTCCAAACCTTTTACTTTTTTTTGTTTTTATTTTTGGAATCCTGTATCAATTGAATGCTTTTTACTTGGGTTTACCACATTTCCAGCTCCCAGTTTTGATTTTCAAAGCAAATGGATTGCAGCGTTAGTTTTCATGGAAGGGAGTGGCCTTGCTGGCAGTTCTGCCCAGGATCACAGCGATGTCAGAACATCATCGAAGGCCAGCTCCACCCAAGAAGGTCCACACAGCAGCTGGAAAAACGGAAACCAACAAACGAATCAACTCTAAGAACCAGAGGTGGGTAGCAGCTAAGTCATTTACTTATATTTATTTGAGTAACTTCTTGAACAAAATGTACTTGTTTACTTCTGTATTCTACCTGATTAATGTTACCGTGAGATGACGTTACTCTTGAGTACAATGTCTACGCCACCCACCTGGAGTTACTTCACTCAATGAAAAGGAAACACTCCAATAGCCCCGAGAGTCCACATCTTCCACATATTTAAATAAAACTGTTTTGTGTATTGTAAATGTTTAAAAATGGCTTTAATCTGTGTTTATTGTTCTCTATTTATACCATTTATATTTGACAAACTGGAGGTTGTTGACGTTCTTTTTCCTGTTTGCGATGATTAGAATTGAGGGCTTGACCCGGCTGGAGCCCAACAAACCGGCGCGGCACAGAAAATTGGAGTTGGGATTATTGTTTAAAACAACTATATGTGAAATAAAAAAAGTTATTTTTATAAAGAATTTTAAAGAAGAATGGAAAAAATTTCATAATAATGAAGAGATAATTTAATAAGCATTCATTTATTTCACAATGTCGTTGTCACTTTGTATACTTACCTCACTGTGAAAGGGTCAATAATACCCAATAATACCCTGTGTGGAATGTTGTAAATATATATATATATATATATATATATATATATATATATAAAACAATGTGTGTATTCTGGATCATGTAACAAAAGTAATTTCCCCCTGGGATCATTAAAGTATGGCTGAGTCTGAATCTGAATAAACACAAAATAAAGGTTTTGGAGGCGCTTAATCAAAGTCTGGACTTAAATCTAGTTGAGGTGCTGTGGTGTAGCCATGACCAGGTTGTTTTTCCTCCAGTACTCTCCAATTTAGCTGAATTAAAACAGAGCAGCATCTAATTTAATTTGGGTATGCATTCACAGGCGGTTTCTGGCAGGGAGCTGTGACAGGTTAACCCCTAGGTGTCACTACACCCTACACACATTTAAAAAGGTACATAAAGAGGCTCTTAAGGTCGGAAATTGCCTGTATTTTGTTTACAGGAGCACATAGCAGCCATGTTTAGTCTTTCCAATGGAGACACTCATCTGCTTGGTGTCCTTCCTTTTATCCATCCGCCTTCATCTCCATCCTTTCATTCACAAATCAGATGGAAGGAGATGAATTGCCTCCAACGGGACGGGAGAAGGACAAAGACACAGCCGCTCGTGGCGTCTGAGTCACTACATTCACTCTTTGTTTTCAATGAATATTCAGTGACTCGCATATTGACACTAATTCACCCTGGACTGCAGTGTTTAATGCCAAACCACTTACTCAGAGCTCCGCTGGGATCAAACACACTCACGCCGTTTGATTTGTGCCACAGTTTGTCATAAACTCTGCACATTTATTCACAGAACCAAGTCCTCTGGATGAATGCAGCTCATCTGATTCAAAACACAGTTTAAAGTCTCCAGATGTGTGCTTTTAAATAAAACTGGTGACTCCCATTAGTTTGGACGTCGCTGTTACCTGATGCTGTGACGGTTGGATTTGCATAATCGATCCAGCCTAAGTTGCAGTGATGAAAATAAAAAACAGGTTGCTCAGCAAAGATAATGCAATGCTGGTGAAATTTCTGAGGTACATACAATTTCCTTTAAATTCACTTGAAAGAAAGTTGGTACTGCAGGATAGCAAGGTTTTTATAAAGAGATTAGACAAATATAAGACAAATAAGTTTTGTAATAAGTGAAAAGCAATCCCTGACTTTAGGAACAAGTTGAGCACAGATCACGATTTTATTTTTATTTTCATTTAATATTAAACACTTTCCAGCCATCCAGTTTAAAAACAGGACACTGTAAACTGCAGCACTAGTTGCAAGCTGGGTGTAAGACACTGAAATGACCTGGTTATTTTTTTCCAACCCTTTCAAAAACTGTCTGTGTGCATGTATACATGCATAGCATGCAAAAATATGAAAAAAAAAGAATTGTTGGTGTGTAGAAAAGGCTCAGGATTGAGAGAAATACGTTTAAATGAACAATCCAACTTGTTTCTTTCATTACATATTTAATTTATTGACATATTTAATAATATGACACACCATATGTCATATATCTATCTATCTATCTATCTATCTATCTATCTATCTATCTATCTATCTATCTATCTATCTATGTGTGTGTACGTATATATATATATATATATATATATATATATATATATATATATATATATATATATATATATATATATATATATATATATATACTACACACACATAGATAGATAGATAGATAGATAGTGAACGTGGATCTTCTCTGATCCACGTTCACTACAACAGAACTTAACTTTTTTTCTGCCACATACAATATGGCGGTGATGTTGTTGATGATAATAATAATAGTAATAATAATAATAATACATTTAATTTATACTGCACTTTCTATCAAAAGATCTCCAAGTGCTACAGGGGAAGAGAAAAAAAAACGTTAAAAAGCGTTAAAAATAAAACATCTAAAGGGGACCAAAAGCTTTGCTAAAAAGAAATGTTTTAAGGCCTTGTTGACGTGCGAACCTGCGCCCTATGACGCGTCTATGGTACTGCATGTTTCAACCCAACCTGGCAACCCGTGAGGATCCGTTTCCTGCAGCAGGTGTTGGGACTCGTTCATTGATTAGTCAGCCGGACCTGAACCTGAATCTGTAACAGACGGAATACTTAAGTCAAACGCTGTTTATAGTTAATCAGTTTGGTAATAAATCGTTTTAAAATAATCTGTTTATGGCAGTTATGGGTTAAAACCGCCGCGGGACGTGACGCCTCGCTGCCATCAGACCCAGTAAGTAAACTTTGCTTTCTGTGTCCGTTTCCGGCTCGGTTTGGTTTGACGTTCCCTGATTCTTCACGGTGGTTCAGTTTAACAGTGGCGGTTCCTTCATTTTCGGTCCCGCGTTTATTAAAATTATAGATGTATTTTTCCATTTTTTATGTATTTATTTAATTAGATGTTTTTATTATTTGTAGAAAAAAAACGTTTTAGCTTCAGTCCTCACCGTAAATCTTCAATAAATACCAGTTTTAGCAATTAAAGCAAACAAAAGTTATGTTTTGTGACATGCAAATTGGAAAATTAGTGGCAAAATGTAACCTTGATAAATTTTTTAATAAATAAATTCTCCACATTTCCCAGGAAAGTTGTAAATAAACCAATTGGACAGAAGAAAGGCTCAATTTAAAGGATACCTTATCAGTTTGCATTGCATTCATTTCTGTTTTTGTTTTTTTTTTGTTTTTTCTTGGTTGCTATTATTTTAAATGTCAACATAAATATCTCTGAATTTTAGTTTTCTCTGTCAATATTGATTTATCTTTTGGGGGTATATTAAGATGGAGAAAATGAAAGGTAACAAACATGGACTAAAAAAGAGTTAAAGCTGCTTCCTTGACAGATGTCATCTCATAAAAACCAGCGAATACTGAAGGGATTATGAAATTATCACATTTTCACATCAACGCAGATGTCCTCAATGTTTTCTTATTTTTACTACACCCAGAATGAACTTTATTAGAAAAGTATTTTGTTGTGTTGAAGGACTGAAAAAAGTATAGTTGATGTATTTAATGGGGAGGAAAATAGTTTCTAGTATTTGACCTGCAAGAAGGAAAATTGATGTTTTGTGCATCACTAATCATAATTTTTGCCTTTAGTAATTACCTTCATGGTTCTCTGTTTTTAATGCTTTTACTTTTAATTGCTTGTTGTGGAAATCAGGCTGAGTCAGCATTAACGATTCATGAGTCATTATTTCCCACATGCAAAGTTTTCTTATAACAACCAGCAGCAAGCAGCCCAAACTGCTCTTTATTTGAGAGCAGAATAAAATTAGAAAAATACTATTTTAGTAAAAGGACAACAATGAAAAGTTTTGACTAAATATAGCTAAGTTTAAAGGTTCAACTGTAACCAATTTGCGTTTTAAATAACTGAACCTCTGTCTAGAGATTTAAAGTGACAGAGCAAAGCAGAGCATAACTGTGAAGTGGAAGAAAAACAAGGTTTTTATTTTTTTGTGCAAATAAAAATATATCCAGCCCCTCCTTTCCTTGCAGTTACACCTTCATGTGTAATCCACCATCCCATCAACGCTGACCAGCTCCCCTGTCCCTGATTGATAAAAGCGTTCCCCACAGCATGATACTGCCACCACCATGTTTCAACACTGGGTCGGTGTGTTTAGGGTGGCCTGCCCCCGTCACATTGGTGGATATCAGGCATTTGTTTTACTGCCCCTGGAAACAAGAAGGCATGATAAAATAATACGTTCCTACAGTTTGATTTCCACACTGACCAGGTGTAATGAAGCGTTTTTTGTTACTGACACACTTTTTACTATAGTAACTTACAGCACTTAAAGAGCAGCTTTGGACTTTTTTAAAAGCACTATAACCAGCGCTTTATTTAGCACTCTGCTTAAAACATACATTTGCACATCAGTATTTTAATAAATAGCATGTAGCCTTTTGTTTCAGGCCCTGCATAGCTGCTCCTCATTAAGAAGTGTGGTGGTTGCTTGTGAGGAGAAAATATTTGTTACTCAGAGCAAATAATGTCCATTTAGTAAAGCTTGTGCAAATGTCTGTATAGATTCTAGAGGTTAAAGTGGGCGCAGTCACCTGTTTTCTTTGGATGCGTTCCAGAGTATTAGATAAAAATGTTTTCCCCGGGGTCCGGACACCTTTTAAAGGTCCCAGGAGATGCCGTGTGAGTAGAAAGTGTGGCTAGAGTTTCTATACATGGAGTTTTGTTGGGCGTTTTCATAACGGTGCTGAGATGTAAGTTTACAATGCATAATATTTAATCACTGATAGTAAATAGTGAAATGTACTGTGAGTGAATAATGGTTCGTTCCTTGGACAGTTCAGACTGTTTAAGGCTGCCGTTTGTCAGAGAGCGCAGGCTGAATGCTGATAACATTATTTGTCTGTCTAGTTGAGCCAAATGGGATAAACAAACTCTCTCTGCTTTCACCATTCCAGCCTTTATCGCCTCTGGAAATCCAGCCGTGAAAGCCCACCTTGGTACAACACGCCTGCAGACTGATGTATGGCACGCATGCACTCCTCTGTGGCATAATTTAATGCAACCGCATTTAAAATGTTGCAGCCAAGATCTTTTTATTAAACCCTTGAGACCTTCATAGAACATCTGGATTTATACTCAGTAAAACAGAGCCAACATGCGGGCAATGTCACCTAAGTAGATTTCATTTGTGCATCAGGGTAAATGGTACTGGACTTCCAGACTTTTTAGGTTTTTAGTAGGGCTGAACGATTTTGTAAAATAACCTAATTGCAATTTTTTTTTTCTTAATATTGTGATTTAATGCGATTTTTTTTTTTTTTCCCCAGTTTAATTTATCATGTGTTTCAAAACACATACAAACAAAAAATCAATTTGTTTCCTCGCCGTGCGGATTAGTTGCTAAAAGACCCGTAGCATCTAAACTCAGAGCAGAAATAATTGCGTTCTGCCTACAATATATTTCAACCAAAATTGCAATTTTGACTTTTCTCTGCATTAACCACAAGCAACAAAAATGGCCTCTAAATAAAGATGTTTGTAAACAAAGACTATTTAAAACAAGAACTTTTAATGTTTCTATTAATCAGAATATTATTCAAGAGAACAGCTTTTAGTTGATTTGGACATCAATCCTTGTTGAACATAAAGTGCAACCAACAATCAAATCTATGTATTAAACTGATTGACCAGAACTTAATGCTATGTACGATTATATAAACTCTAAAACAAGTAATAAAATTAGATTATCTCACTGCTGCAACTGTCTTTCCTTCCATGTGGAGGCAAACCCACTTTAAACATTTTACCAACACCTAATGGACGCGTCTAATTCACTAATTGTTACATAGCCAAAAATTGCTGACATCTGCGATTTGGAAATTGCGTTTTTTTTAAATTGCGATTACATTGAAAATGCGATTAATTGTTCAGCCCTAGTTTTTAGTGGTGAAAATACCGTGAATAATTTTTTTTCCCCACATAAAATCTAAATTCTCTGAATTTTGTAGTTATAATGTGACCGCAGGTGACCAGCGGTTCTTTTGGGTAGTTTAAATTTGATGCCTTTTTATTAAACACAACTGTACAGAGGACTTTAGTCTCTGATGGAGAAAATAATGTGATATGATGGCGAACAACATATTTTATTAGTAAAAAGCTAAAAGTAAAAGCGAATGTACCCAGCCAGTCAGTCGGCACCAGCGTTGTGTGTTTTCAGCACCATAGATATAATTTGCTCTAATTGGCTTCCTCTGTTGCCAGCTTTGAGCAGATGGATCCATCAGCTGCTGTGGTGTTGAGGTCAATTACAAACGTGCAGACTCTTGATCCTCTGTGGCGGTCACCTCCTGGTCTGCCTCGCCTCCATCTCATCAGAACAAACCCACCGCCTCATGGCAGCAGAACCCAAACCCACACCTGAAGAACAAAGCCATCAGGAGGTGAGCATTTTATAACGGGATTTTCTCTTCATCCTAATGAGATCTGGTTACATTTCCTCTCCTGAGCTCAAACATCTGTAAGTACTAATGAGAGTAAAAAAAAATAGTTAACTTCCCTGATATGAATCACTTTCTGCTCTACAGATAACATATCTAGCTTTTAAGTTGATGAGCAGATCACATATTCTGGTGTCATGATAAAAAACGTCAAACTTCATACCAATTTTGAGTTATTTCTGATTAAGAGTAAAAAAGTATGATTAATTACAATATGACAAACTTAACTTTAACTCCCTTAATGATGGCAAAACCAAAAAAAGCAGACGGTTCATCCCATGTTTTAGAGAAAGACATAATTTAAGTTTCACTTCCCTGTAACTGTAGTCATGTAATTGTTTTATTATAATTGCTCATCTTTTATGTGCCACTGTGTGCTTTCGTTAATCTATTTTGCTGTTGATACTATTAAATTTTACTACTGAGGGACAAACAAAGAATCATTCTTGACAAAAATAACCGTGTTTCAAAACAATATAACTTATAAATATGCATTCTTAAAGTGTAAACGAGGATCTGGTCCATGCTAATATATTCCCTGTACAACTTTCTGGTAACTTTGCCTCATGTTTTCTTGCGTTGGGCATGCGTTGGCTTGTTGCGTTGCTTCGCTATTTATCAGCCGATTGAGCCGTCAGCTTATTAACATTTATTCGTGGTGATTCGTACCACAGAACGGAGCAACAGGTCGTCTCTGCAGGGGAGCTGCAACCGACAGAGTGCCGTCCGAGATGCTAACATATCTACAGATAGTGTTAGCTTATGTTATCTGGGAGGTTTACTACAACACCGTTGCAGATACAGGAGCTCTACGAATCCTTTTAAGGTGCTCTCAAACGTCAGTGTTGTAATATTAACTTAGAGCAGGGTTGTCAAACTCGTTTTAGTTTAGGGGCCGCATAAGTTACAGCTTAATCTGATCTCAAGAGGGCCACACGAGTTAACTCATTGCAAGATTAAATAGAACTAATAAAAGTGGACTTGTTGATTTTTTTTTTTTTTTTTTTTTTATATTAAATGAATTTCACTTTTACACAATATATTATGAATAACCTCAGCGTTTTTAAGAAAAGTATGTGTAATTTCCACAATACTTTTACTCAGTTAATCATTTACTTGTGCATTATGCATAAGAACTGATCACAGTGATTGTACAATGTTGAAAAACATTTATTCACATTTTTTGGAACTTAAAAACACTGTCCTGCATGACAAAATACATCAAACAGATAAAAATTAAGAAATTATTTAAAATCAATTTTCCAAATCTGAAGCTCAGTGCTACCATCTGCTGATTAAAACACAGCGCAATATAGGAACTGCAGATTTTCAATTAAACGAAGTACATGTTTTTTTCTAAATTTTTTTTATCATTTTCTTCCTTTTATCTCCTCTTATTATTATTATTATTATTATTATTATTATTATTATTATTATTATTATTCCTTTATTTAACCAGGAAAAGTCCCATTGAGATTAACAATCTCTTTTTCAAGGGAGTCCTGGCCAAGATAGCGGCAAAAGATTACATTACAATTTACATTACAGTTTACAATAACATCTATCTAAATTAGAATTTCATAAAACAGTTACAAACCATAGATCTCATTTCCAAACCTTTGAGCAATCGTTTAAAATGTCCAATCGGAATCAAATCCTTCAACTTCCAGTCTTTCTGAAGATTGTTCCATGCTGTGGGGGGCAGAGTACTGAAAAGCTGTCTTTCCAGCTTCAGTGCGGATACTAGGTACAGACAGAAGCAGAGACTCTTGAGAACGTAGAGAATACAGTCCAGCCGCTCTTTGTTGAATGAACTCACAGAGGTATGAGGGGAGCAGACGCAGAATACCCTTATAAATGATCATATACCAGTGAGTGAGTCTACGTGTCTCTAATGCTGGCCAGCCCACACGTATATAAAGTTCACAGTGGTGTGTGCGAGGCTTACAATTTGTGATAAATCGTAGAGAGGCATGGTAAATTGAGTCTAACATTTTTAAACCTTGATCTGGGGCATTAATATAGATTAGGTCACCATAGTCCAGAATGGGTAAAAACATTGCAGCTACCAGTCTCTTCTTCGACTTAAAAGAGAAACAAAGCCTATTCCTGAAGAAGAAGCCAATTTTCAGTCTGAGTTTTTTAATCAATTATTCAACATGAGGTTTAAAATTTAGATATTCATCAATTAAAATTCCTAAATATTTAAAAGATTGAACCCTTTCTATTTCTGACCCATGCAAAGTGATAAGAAGATAGCTATTTTGCAATTTTGTCTTTTTTCTTGAAAATAGCATCATTTTACTTTTATTTGAATTTAAAAGAAGATCTAATTTTAAAAGCCTGTACTGAACCAAATTAAAAGCGATTTGTAACGTAAAGACACACGCACTAGGGTTTTTTCCAAAACTGTAAAAAATCATGTCATCAGCATAAAAATGGTAGTTGGTGTCTATAAGATCCTGACCAACATTGTTCACATAGATAGTAAATAGTAGAGGCCCCAAAACGGAGCCTTGGGGCACTCCTTTAGTTAGTGACAATGAATAAGAACAAATTTTATCTGATTTGACACATTGAGATCGATCAGTCAGATAATTACTGAACCATCCAACTGCTTGTTTAGAGAGTCCAACTTTGGTCAATCTCTCTTCAAGTAAATTGTGGTTGACAGTGTTGAACGCTTTTGATAAATCAATGAAAAGTGCAGCACAATGTTGTCTTTCTTTCACCTTTTCTTTGTTATTGTTGTTCTTCCTTTCCTCTCCTACTTTCCCATTGTAGTGTCCCTGCCTGAATCATAATAAAACTATTCACATTAATAAATCAAGCAGAGCACTATGGCAGATTTGACTTGTGAAAGTCAAATCTGATGAGCTTTTTTTTTTTTTTTTTTTTTTTTTTTTTTTTGAATAATGATAATGCATTTAGCCACCGGGCTGGTTAATTTTTTCTTCTTCGTCTGTCTTATAGGGAAAGTTCCTCTGAACAGTGTTTTTGTTTATCTTGTCCACAAAGAGGGTCTCTTGTGTTTTTCCCTCTGAAGTCGACGTGTTAGCAGAGTTTTAACTTCCAGCTGGAGGTTTTGTTGAGATGAGGCTGTTAACGCAGCACTGCTTTCAGAAGAAGCGCCACAGCTTGGGCAAAGGTGAACATGTCAGTTTAGTCTAAATGTTGATTCTTTTGGCAACTTTATTATGAACGTCATCATCCTTCTAATAACATCAGCTTTTTTCATACTTTTCTCTACTGCTGAAGGTTTTATCTCTAATTCATCTGAGGAGAGGAATGGTTCTGATTATATTTAGAGAGCTAAAACCATTTTGGTCCTCCTTGTCTCTTCTCATCTCTGGTTTTGTTTTAATGAAGAGATGTAAAATGTCATCGTCTCAGTTACTGCAGGCTGAGAAAGGTCAGCTCTGAGCTATTCTGTACCAGACTGAAAGGTGGGACTCGTCCACTCTCCGGGGTTTGATCTAGTGCCAGGATGGAAAGAAAATCAGTTTCCTGACTTAAAAGCTGAAGAGTTCTCCCCTGTTATGGAAACGTGTTGCAGAGCTGCAGCTCTGATCGAGACGTGATGAAGGATCCCCTGCTGATGAATGTTTTTTGTTTGTTTTTGTGCAGCAATGGGAAAAACTAGGAATCAATACTCTTTTCATGAAACGAGACGCCGCGTTCTCCCTTGTTTTTACACTTTGGCAATGTTCATGGAGAGGTGATGACAGTTGCAGCTCTCTTGGGGTCCAATCCCAGTATTTCAGTCAGCCTGAGGTCTGGGCTTTGACTAGGCCATTGATTATTTTATGCTGTAGATCTGCTGCTGTGTTTGAGATCATTGGCCTGCTTATGAACCGGTTTGGGCCAAGCTTCAGCTGTTGGATAGATGGACTCACAGGTGACCATACTGGTCTACAGAGGAGTTTGTCGACTCCAAAGTGCCCAGGTCCTTTGGTTGCAATACAAAATCCCTCAACCACCGTGTGCTCGACACGAGGTGTTTGTGCTGATATCCTGTTTAGTTTTCGCCAAACATGGTTCTGTGCACTTCACCAAACATCTTTAGTTAGGTGTTATCTGCCTAAGGAAAGTGGTTCCAGGAAGCTTATGTTTTATTTAGATATATCTTTGCAAACTAATTCGTGCTACTTTAACATTTACCAATGAAGCTGAGACCTGTAGGGACCTTCTGACTAAGGGTTCCTCAATGTTTTCTACCAAGAAATTTAATTTCACAGATTCCTTTCCCTACGTAGGGTGTCAATGGAGCACTTCTAGTTTGCTGTCATTTTTCTGAGAATTGCACACGTCAATTTGCTGAGAATTGGCTTACAGCCCTCCACAGATTAATAAACAGCAACAGTAGCGTTATTAAGGTCGTTGCTGGTGTCTTTCTGCCCTGGCGTTTAGGTAAATCACACCTGCATGTCCCAGAGCAGGAAAATGTCCAACTTCCTGCCTTCTACCGAGGTGCTCTCACTTTCTGATGATCAGACAAACCTCTGAAGATTCAGAGGTTTTTCAGTCAGGTTTTAATTCAATTCAATTCAATTTTATTTATATAGCGCCAAATCATGAAACATGTCATCTCATGAGTTTTACAACTCAGCATAGTACAGAGTCTGTTTCAGTTTGAGTTTTTGATGGCATATTCAAGGCAAATGATTCGGATGAATATGTTGTTCTTGTTTTGCGTTACCTAACCGCTGCTTTTGATACAGTGGATCACAATATTTTATTATCTCGTTTACAGACCCAAGTTTAGTGGTACTGTATTAAAATGGTTTAAGTCTTATTTGTCAGACAGAACCATGTCTGATTTTTGAACCCTCATCCACTCTTTTACATTATGGTGTTCCTCTAGGCACAGTCCTTGGTCCCCTGCTTTTTTTGTCTTTTATTTGAACCTTTGGGTTCAATACTTCCTTTAATTTTTATGCTGACAACAGTCAGATATACATGCCACAAAAAGGAGTTTTTTTCAATCAAACCCCTACTATTGTGTCTTTAATGTGTGGATAGATTTAAACATTTTACCCTTAAATGAGAAGAAAACAGAGGTGATGGTGTTTTGTCCCAGCAGCTCCTGTTGATTAAAGCTGACCGTTTCTAACCTGGGTTTTAAAATAGACGGTGATCTTAAACTAGATCGCCAGGTAGGAGCAGTTTTCAAGTCCAGTTTTTATCAACTTAGGCAGCTGGCAAAGATAAAGACGATTCTCTTAAAACAACATTTGAAAACGCTGCTGCTCGTCTTTTAACTGGAGTTGGGAGCACATCACCCCTATAATGGCTTCCCTCCACTGGCTCTCTATGCATTTTTGAGTTAATTGTATGTGTTTTTAAAAGTTTACATGGTTTTTCCCCGTCTTACCTCTCTGAGCTGCTTCACCCATACTCTCCTGTTTGTTGCCTCAGGTCAGCAGAACTCCTGGAGGTACCGAGATCTAAACTTAAGCTCAGAGGAGACTTTTAGTTATGGAACGCTTTGCCGTTACATATTAGATGTGACACTTTATTGTCAACTATTTAGACTTGCCTTAAGACACTATTTTATTATTTGGCTTTTAACACATTCTGATGTCTGTAACTCTGATCATATCTTTTCTCTGGATGCACCTGCATAACTTTCCCGTGTGAAAGAAGCTCTCATGCTCACAGATGTACTATTGTTTCCACATCCAAGGACACAGAGAGTTGAGTTAGATAAGAACTGAATCGTACCAGTGGCTGCACTCCTCTGAAGATTACTCCCACCTTCTTTGTTAACCCAGAACTTCTAAAAGTTTAGAGTGTTCGTTTTGTCGTTGCTGTTTCCTGACTGCGTTGGGGGACAGAGACATTCAAACGCTCATGCCTTTGAATTAAATAACTTACAAACAAAGGATGCATCATTTGTTTTCATGAGATAATTGATAATTATTAATATCCACTACATGGGACAGAAAGCACCCAAACACCACCTGATCTTTAGATGGCATCTAATGTTTTTTTTTTATGGAGACCCCCAAACAAGGAGCGCTGGACCTTTTCCTACCAACCCACTCACTTTGTGCAGTATCAAGAAAAAATGTGGATCCTCATCCGGCCTGATTTCACAGTTCAAGTGGTTTCACTTTTTTATTTCTTACTCTGAATATAAATATGAGCATGTTTAGATGAGAAGCCTTCTGCTTTAATTAAATGGCATGTTCTCTGGAGACTACTGATGAGATTTGTTACCAGAGGTTCCGATAATTATAGGTCATAAAGTTTTTACTTTTGACTCAAAAAGTGACCCAGTAAATTTGATGTTTTTCAAGCCTGAATAGTCTTTTTAATTTCTTTGTGAAATTATGAGATTTTTTGAGGGCTAATCAGTAACGTCTGAAGATTTCTCTATCAACAAAAAGCATCTGCTGATGTTTTCCAGCAGATCTTCATTTATCGGCTGTCAAAGATCAGAAATGTAGAATATCTTCAGTTGTCATTGTTGAGTTTATAAAAGGAGCCGCATGTTGTTGGATATTTTGGCTGTGAGGGAAAGCCCCTCTGGATTCAGGGCTCCTCGCCTCTCTGTGAGCCGCCGTCAGGCTCTCTAACTGGGTCACCCAGTTCTGCTCCGGCCTCAGAGTGGCCCAGATCGATATGGAAATCACAAGTTTTAGGATTCATCTTCGCTGATGCAAACTGCTGCAACTGTGTTGTTCGGTTTTGGTCTTTGACAAAGTTTTCTACTTCAGTGGAAAACAAAATGTAGGACGTGTCCATTTGGATTCTGCAGCTTTTAAACCGTAATGCTGAAGTTCGGGGAGGGGGCGGAGAACTTGGCCTGGTCTTGTCGGCATGTGATGACCGAAGCTTTAATCAGCAACTAAAGGATCACAGACTCTTAGTTTTGGTCTCTACAGCTAAGTTTGGGTATTTCCTGTTTATTCAATGCATCACAACTGGAAACTCCCACTTTTTTTCAGTCTGTGAACACAACAATCTGTACATTTGTTGTCGTTCATAAACCTGCCGATTCTGCTTTATTACACATAGTGAAATATTTCAAGCCTTTATTTATTGTAATGTTGCTGGTTCTGGTTTACAGGTGATTTTTTTTAACCAAAGTTCAATCTCTCAAATTAGAATATAATGTCAGATCAATTAAAAAAAGTGATATTTTAAACAGAACTCTCAGGCTTTGGAAAACCACGTCCATTTCTCTGCTCTCTTTACCGGGTCTGGGCTCCTTTAGCATGAATTCCTGCATCAGTGCGGCGTGGCATGGAGCCGATCAGCCTGAGGTTCTGCTGAGGTTCTGGAAGCCCAGGTTGCTTTGATAGTGGCCTTCAGGTCATCTACATTGTTGGTTCTGGTTCTCCACGGTGTTCTGGTCTGGCCAGTTTGCTTTCCAGTCAAGCACAGTACCATCATGGTCATTGGGCCAGCTTTGGCTTAAAAGAGTCCTGGTAAACAGCTGTGTTGACTGTGAACTTTAGGAAACCCAGTGAACCAGAACCGGCAGATGGGATGGTGCCCCAGATCACAGCACTGTAGAAACTTCACACTGGACTTGGGGGAACATAGATGCTGGGCCTCTCTACCCTTCTTCCAGACTCCGGGAGCTTCATTTCCAAATGAAATGCAGAATTTTCTTTCATCTGACAGAGAACTTTGGACCTCTGAGCAATCGTCCAGTTCTTTTCCTCCTCAGCCGAGTTAAGACCCTTACACTCCATGTGTAGGAGTCAACTTCATGTCCTGACTCCAGCCTTGGTCCACTCCTCGTGTATTATCTGTTACACTTTTTCCTTCCACTTAAATTTCTCTGATGCAGCCCTCTGAGCCACCAGCTTTTTTAGCAAAGACTTTTAACGTCTTCCCCCCCCCTTGTTGATGACCGTCTTGTGGACATCTGTCCGGTGAGCCATCTTCCCCATGATTGCGTCGCCTGCTGACCCAGACTGAGATCATTTAGAGCAGGGGTGTCAAACATACGGCCCGCGGGCCGGTTCTGGCCCGCCGAATAATTTAGTCTGGCCCGGTGGTTAAATGCATTATCATTATTAAGAAAAACAAAAAAAAATTATTTCCCCCCCCCATGTCCTGTCTGGCAATGTGGCAATAAAAATTAAGAATTTGTCTTAATGCCAAAAAGAGCTCATCAGTGGAGCAGTACTGCTTTTGCCATAAAAGGAAGAGAATGATAAAACAATTATTGAAAAAAACATGTACTTTGTTTAATTGAAAATCTGCAGTTCCTATATTGTCCACGAGGGGCGCTGTGTTTTAATCAGCAGATGGTAGCACTGAGCTTCAGATGTGGAAAAATGATTTTAAATCATTTCTTAATTTTTATCTGTTTGATGTATTTTGTCATGTAGGACAGTGTTTTTAAGTTCCAAAAAATGTGAATAAATGTTTTTCAACATTGTACAATCACTGATCAGTTCTTATGCATAATGCACAAGTAAATGTTTAACTGAGAAAAAGTATTGTTGAAATTGCACATACTTTTCTTAAAGACGCTGAGGTTATTCATGATATATTGTGTAAAAGTGAAATTAATTTAATATAAAAATCAACAATAAGTCCACTTTTATTAGTTCTATTTAATCTTGCAATGAGTTTACTCATGTGGCCCTCTTGAGATCAGATTAAGCTGAATGCGGCCCCTAAACCAAAATGAGTTTGACACCCCTGACATTGTTTAACCGATTAGGCCGACGCAGTTTCAAGTATTTAACTTTTCCACAATATTCTATTTTCCTCAAACACTGAATCTTGAGCTTTCATTCTTGTCAAGATTACAACGGAGTGAAATATTTCAAGCCTTTATGTAATGAATCTAAATAAGTGACAAAATATTGACCTTTTCTCAATTTTCTCTTTTTAAACTGTATCTGTAGTTGCTACAAAAAGTTTCAAAAAATTATTTATTTTAAGCATCTGATTTAAAAAAAAAGGCTATTTTAATCAGATGTTTAAAATCACAAGGTGGCACCACCTAACAGTACTTAAATGGGAATTATCTTAACTCTTTCATCCTACAGTAGTAGTCAAAGTTACTGAGAGAATGAAAAGCTGCCACACAGCAGGAGTGGATGGCATATGCAGTAAAATCCTAAAATTCCTAATAAATGACATCGTAGATCCATTAGTTAGTATATTGCATAAATCTATCATTTCTGAATGGAGTGGTACCAAAAATTACTAAAATCATACCAATATTTACATCCAGAGACAAAAATTATCTACAAAATTATTGTCCCATCTCCCTTCTGCCAACGTTTTCTAAGGTTTTGGAAAAGATTGTACATAAAAGATTTTGCGACTACTTGAATAAGTAGTGGCCAACAGTTGAAACCTGGTTCAATTGTAATAAATTGTCACTAAATACTAACAAAATTAAATTGATCATTTTTCCACTTTTCCAAAAGTCTGGAGAATGTTCCGATCAGTAAAAACAATATTGTGATTGATCAAGTCAAAGCAATCAAATTTCTTCGTATCCATATTGATGATTTTTTTCATTTTAGCAAAGATATTATTTACCTGATAAAGGAACTATCCAAATATGTCGACCTATTCTTCGAGGTGAGGCAAATCCTCCCACTTGAGGCTCTTCTGACCTTTTATAGGTCCTTATTTGAACCGAATCTAAACTATTGTAAGATTAATTGGTTTAATACCTGCCCAAGTTACCTTCTAAAATAACAAATTCTACAAAAGAAAGCTATAAAAGCCATTTCTTGGGCCAAGTATAACTGTCCAACTGAGTATCGGCTTCTGAAACTCATTAAATTAAATGGGAAAAAATGGGAAGTAAAAGTGCACTAGTTTTAGGGTGTCATGCAAGGGTCCACAAATTAGGAATGAACTTACCGAATACATTAAAAAGTCCCTATCCTTGCCCATTTTTAAGAAGAAATTAAAATTGGAGTCCAGCTGATGGCCTATTTATGTCTATTGAAACGCCCATGTAAGTCTGCATCTAATCATATTGATGTCTTTATATTTCTTACTAATTATCTAAGAAATGTAAACACTGTCTTTTAGTCTCATGTAGGAATAGAAACAGGCTAGGTTGGATATGGTAGGTAACAGTAGGTTTGAATTTGTAATTATATGTATGCTATATTTAAAATGTTACCGGGCCTCATTCATAAGCTATGGACTGCTTCAAGGGTGTCCCAATTGCAAAATTTGTTCTTTACAAATTGTACGGAATATTTTGATATCCTTTTTATCATTTTGTAATAAGCTAAACTTAATAATTAACATTTATTCAAGTGTTTCTCATGTAAACCGAAATACCAGTAAAGTGTAATTTGTTATGTTTTCATCGTTATTACATAAACCAGCTGAGAAAATCTTTGTGATGATGAAACCGAGATTGTTGTAACATTTCCTTTCTCAGATCATCTCTTGAGAGAAGTGGTCTTTAGAGGAGGTTCTTGTGGTTTTGGACCATTTGGGTTCAATGTTTTATTAGTGACACAGATGTTCTGCTCCATGGCTCTCTGACATGTATCACGCCGACTCGTTCTTGTCTTCCTGTCGTTGCTCATTTTGTTTTTCTCCACCGGCTTTTTGAGAAATTAACATGTTGGGTTTAGATCTTTCTTGAGTCACTTTAGCTTTGTGTCTTGGTGCTCCATAAATCTAGAAAATCCACAGATTATCTGGATTGGAGAGGCACCTACTCCCTTGGATAAGAAGCAACCCCAAACATCCCTCTTTGTGGCTCTTAACATCTTCTGTCCAGAGGTCCCAAGAGGTCAGAAGAACCTTATACCAGTCTTCTGCTGTCTATCTTTGATGGTAGTTTTGGACAAAATCAGCTTCTTTGCTGCCGTTCTGCTCCAGCAGACGTTCTCACACACCTGCTGCCAGTGTTGAGCAAGCTCTGCACTGGCGGCAACATTGTTCTGTAGACAGCAGAGAAGGTTCTAAAGCTCGCTGGACCCTCTCCTTTGCAGCTGATCCCCTCAAACCTCTGCAGTTTCCTGCATGCTAAGTTGGTTTGACGCAAACTGCACAGTAACCAGTGCTAAAACAAAATGAGCAAATCTGTGTGGTGTGGCCCTATTTCCTGACATTTTTTAAGTGAAATACTTTATAAAGTCTATACACAACAATAAACACTGACAAAACCACCCAAAATACAGAGAAAAAAAACAGGACTCCAGGCAGCACAATTCATCCAGATTAATCTAAAAACCCAACAGCTAAAGGAAATAAAGACCTCAGGTCGATCTTACCCTTTGGCCCTAAGTGGGGCCTCCTTTCTGTGGGGGGGCGACATGGCACATGGGAGTTCGTGCAATTGGCGGGTTGCCGGTTCGATCCCGGCACTGACTGTCTCTGTCGTTGTGTCCTTGTGCAAGACACTTCACCCGCATTGCCTACTGGTGGAGATCAGAGGGCCGGTGCATGGCAGCCTTACCTCTGTCAGTCTGCCCCAGGGCAGCTGTAGCTACTAACATAGCTCACCACCGTCAGGGTGTGAATGTGTGAATGACTGAACTGTAGTGTGAAGCGCTTTGGAGGTTGTCAAGACTAGTTAAAGCGCTATACAAGTACAAGCCATTTACCATTTCTGTTGGTAGAAGCCTGAACTCAGTGAACTGAGGATGCCGAGAGTCTTTAAAGGACCAATAAGCGATATTTCACCACTAGGTGGTGCTTGAGCATTGTCTGTGGACCCTAACAAAACCCAGCCCCTCCTTTCTCTTGTCACACGTCGCCTTCTATGGCTTCTATTTTTAAAGGACAAAAACAGGAAAAACAGCATCACCTTTCGGAGAAAGATTTCTAGTGAAGAAGTACTGTATTATTCTGACTATAAGTTACGTTTATTTAGCAGTTAGAACTCGGAAAGTTCTCAACGCACTTTAGCGCACCGGCCCGTTACGCTGAAAGTTGTCAAAATTACACCTAAATTAGACGGTGAGCGTAACAGTGCTACATACTAAGCTAACAGTACAACACGGATGTTTCAGAGCAACATAAAACTCACGTGCATCAGCGAAGTTGTTAAACTCCCGGACAACAGACCTCTAAGCTAGCGCTAGCCATAATTAGCTTCATGGACAGCCCAATAACAGGGTTCTGTCTCAGTCTAGGTTCTCACAGCTGCACCACGCAACGCCCCCTGTGTAAATTCAGACTGAAGGAACATAAAAAGTGTGTTCAGTCTTTGTTGTTAAATAGTTAATGTTTAAATACATTTTTAAGTAGTACAGGAGCAGGATGTAGTTTTCACAGGCCTAGCGAGCCCTCTTGTGGCTATAGAGGGCGATGTTTAGTACTTGGTTCATGTTGGTCAGTATGATTTACCATTTAAAACTAATGCATAAGTTGCACCTTAATATAAGCCGCAGGATCAGCCAAAATGAAAAAAAGTGTGCCTTATAGTCTGAAAAATACGGTAACTCATAACTTTATAATGCTGGTAGCAAGAGAACATTTTGATCTGCTGGGTTGTTCTCCGCCATGTTGCTCCAACGCAGCGCTGCTCTGACTGTGGTATTTTAGGGCAGGGAGGGCCTGAACCTTGAGTGACAGCTGTTGCACGTACTATATTTTAGTTCTATCTAAAATATTGAAATGTTGCTTATTGCTCCTTTTTAAGGATCAATGTTGCCCTCTTAGTGACTCTTATTTTGAAGACCAAATCTCTGCCAGTGATCATTGTAGACCTTGACCAAGCTCACCAACTCCTTTTTATTTGCCATGCTGAGGTTAACAAAACCAGCACACCATACAAAAGTTTAACCAGAATCACTAAAATGAAAAAAAAAACCCATTAAAGACAGCCTCTAGACGGCATCAGTGTTGGTTTAAGTTAGTAGATTGTCCAGAATCGTGCCAACAATGAGGGTTGGGGCAATCGTAAGTGGGTTTGTTCAAAAATCAATCAGCATCACTTTTGTTTTTTGAAGTATTTAGACAAGTTGTTGCGGCATCAAATAAATTTGTCTAAAACTGGAACTCGTCCTGCAAGAGGCTGACAATTAGTCAGTCGTCTGCATATTTGTTGATGAACCTCAACGATTGTCATCTGTTGAGTTCAGAAGCCTCTTGGTGCCAAGTGATGCGAAGGCCAGAGTTGAGACATTTGTCTGGGAAAAGGTCGGAAATTTGGACTGAAATGGAGTAAAACGTCGAGCAAAGATGTTCAGAAAAACTGGAGAACCGTCAATCAGGACCATCGTAGCGGATCGCTAGAAACGCCGGCTGACCGGACAATAAAGACAGAAACATTGGGTGGTCGCTAATTTTAATAAGCATTTTATGATCAGGTTTACATGAATCTGGCAGCAGGTTAGAAAACAGTAAAGTACATTCTGTCGTGGCTGAGGGATCAGTTGCAATTTTTTATATTAAAAATAGATGCCTGAAATCCTGTTTACAAAATTAAATAAAAATAGATTTTTTTTTATGCTTAGAGATTAATTAAACCTACATTAAACTGGAGTTTTTATAACTTTACTGTTGAACAGTCAGTTAAAAACAGCAACATGATTTTTTTTTTTTTATAATACAAACATTTCACCCATACCCTGATTTATTTTAAATTAAACATTTGGCCTGTCTGTTTTCAGCAGTTCAGTTTAAAATACTGCAGCTATATTTAAAAGCAATTATTTCTAGGTGAAACCGCAAAAAAAGGCAGAACGTTAAAGTCCGAAGCAGAAATTTAAACGTTACACAGCATGAAAACACGAAATGGAAAACCAGTATTACATCAATATTTACATACAGCATTGTGTGTGAGGTTTTCTTTAAATAAACAGCTTATACGGAGCAGTGAGAACATACAGAAGGTAGAAAAATAGGTCATTTATTTCCTCCAACAACTTCAGAACAATTTGTAATGAAACGTTTTCATTAAAAAAATCCAGTTTCTTTGGTTAATTTGTGAAAATCTGAGGTTGTTTTGGGCTTCAAAGAATAGATCGGTACTGGCCATTGACCATTTTAGGGTTCAGTTTTGGGTGTGCGATGAGTTTACGGGTCAGAACGGAACGGATTGAGGTTCAGATGCTGCAGACGTGAAACACTTTTGCTTTATTGGTGTTCATGGTGTTGGACGTCCTGCGAGGTCGCCATCTTATCCCAGCTGTGTTGAGATGACGACTTTGTTTTGGTGCAAAGGCGGCTTTCTTTTTGACCCGGTTAGATCAGCATGGTTACAAAACGTTCTCATGGGACGGTTCTGCAAAGATGGGCCTTTTAACATGTCAAACACTCAGGCTGATTCTCTAACAACTAGTATAAATCAAGTCTGCATTAAGGAACCAGAGAGCGCTAACCGCTAGGTTAGCTATGATGTCATGCTGCAGGCTCCGCCCTCTTTTCTGGGTTGGTTCCTGTTCAGATTAAAACATATGTAAGAAGCTCCAGCAGCTCACTGGTTGTTTCCTGGATAGTAATGACCACTAATGCCTGATATCGGTACAAATTAATTAAAAATTACTGATATCTTTCATTAAACATTAGGTATATACTCTCCAAATGCTTATCTGCAGATCTAAGCTGTTCTATTTGAGTAAAAATACCACCGTCTCAGAGTTTTACCACAGAGATTTCGAGGATCGTATTGCTTTAAATTAATAGCTAACATTTTTTATCCCAGTACATTGAGCAGAAATGTAGGCTAAACACCCGATGACATTCGTAGCAGTTTGTTATGCTTTCTGCTCTGATATTAGATTAATAATTAGTCAGGCTTTCTGCTCAGGTAGCCAGCTGTAGTTAAATAAAATCTGACCCTTTAGTTTCCTGGGTGTTGGTCTGTAGAAGTTTAAAGAACAAATCTACCCTGTGAACTTTTTAAACATAAATGACTGGATGGAGCTTTTTACAGCATATCTAACCTGAAACCCAGAATTAATTTTTAGAGCAGATAATGTGCTCAGTTTCCATGGTGATTTATCAAAAAAACAAAACTTTTTGATGCTCAAAAAAACTCTCTAAATGTTGATCTTGACCTGTCAGGCATGTATATTTAGGCTTTAATGAACAGAAATTAGTTAGGAACAGATTTTATTTCCGCTGCTAACGTCGTGTTGCTCAGTGTGAGTCGGGGTAGATAAGACATCTAGCTAAACACGCTCGTCTCCATGGTGTACAGATGTGTTTCCTCTCTGCTGATTGGATGAGCGTCATCGTCTCCTTAACGTCCGTTGTAGATAAAATCTGAGGAGACATAATTATGACATCCTGTTGTTACATGTTCTATAACAAAATAAACGCCTCCTACTTTTTTTTTCTTCCTTAAGTTAGTTTTTCTAGTGCATATATGGTCCTCAATTAAACATTACAGAGGAAACAACCTATGACTGCCTGAAATTTTGAGAAAATACTCTTCATGCGTCGAAAAAGTAATTTTTTAAATAAATTGCTGCCCAGCGCTGTTTTCACATTTTCCATTATTTGAAAGCCTCAAACATTAATACTTAATTTTTTCCATCGACTGCAGTGAGCCGAGGGATCAAAACACCAAACTGACATTCAAATCGGATCAATCCCTTAAATACCAAAGACATCTATAAAACCCAGCCGGACATGGAATCTCTAGATACAGAGTTATGATAAATCATTCACACAATTATTTTTTCCAGAATATTATTGTACTTGAATTATTAAGAAACTGTAAAAAAAATAAATACCGTAACTAAAAGCCACCAAAGGCAGGTTGAAATGCAAAAGTTTGAACGCTGTCTCCTAGTGGACAAAACCAGTATGACACACTATGGCTGTTTCAGGGCCGTCTCTGCCGAAATGTTACAAATAATTAGTGTTGTGTTGTAGAAATAAATGAATGGGAGGTTCAGTGGGTCGAGGCAGATGAGCTGAGCCTGGTTTTGGCTCTGCTGGCGGTTTTCCCCCCCGTTAATGGGGAGTTTTCCTCTCCACTGTCGCCTCATGCATGCTCAGTATGAGGGATTGCTGCAAAGCCATCAACAATGCAGACGACTCTCCCTGTGGCTCTACGCTTCTCCAGAAGTGAATGCTGCTTGTCGGGACTTTGATGCAATCAACTGGTTCCCTTGTATAGGACATTTTTGACCAATCTGTATAAAATGATTGAATTGGCACTATATAAATAGAATTGAAGTCAACTCCATTTTAATGTAAATAAGTGTTTGGCTGCCTTGCACCAAGAAGGTTTGAATCCTGGGGTCTTTCTTGATTCATTTAAGTCTGGAGTAATGTGGAGTAACAAGCTTTATACCATTGCCACACAAAGGCCTTGTAATGGCTTAGATAACATGCAGATTCAACCGAAACAGGTGGGGGTGGTGGACCTGTTTCTGTATTCTGAATTTGCATGTTATCTAAGCCATTACAAGGCCTTTGTGTGGCAATGGTATAAAGCTTGTTACTCCACATTACTCCAGACTTTTTGAATTGAGAAAGCTTCCTGGAGAGGAAGCGAAACGTCTTCAACTACGGAAAATAAGTCCAGTTGCTTTGTTTTTTACCTATTTTTGGAATGACCATGACCTGGATGACTGAGAATCTTCACCAGCAACATCCAAAGTGATCCAAAAAAGTAAAAAACAATAAAAAAAAAAATCTTTCAAAACAAATAAAACAGCACATTGATGAGTAGTAAACGCCTTCCTGAATAATAGGTGTTAAGTTTGGATTTAAACAGAACTATTGATTGAGGGGAGATTCTCAGGGTGTCGCCTGCAAATCAGTTGGAAAACAGGCGATGCAGAGATAAGTGGTAGCCAAAAAATGGAGGGAACCAAGAGTGGAACCCTGTGGCATCCCACAGGATAGAGGAGCATTGGTCCGTCAGATTAAGCGCTGAGCTGCAGATACCAGCGTAGTGGCTGTATACTTTCTCTCGGTGAACGCATAGAGAAGGGATGGGTGTGCTGTTTGCTAAATCTACATTTCACTAATTTAACATATTTGTGGGTTTGACAATGAATAAAAAAATACAGGTAGGTTTTTTTGTTTGATTTTAAGTTTTATTGTGTCACTAAAGTTTGTAAAAAAATCAAACGGGGGTGTACAGCAAAGAGTCGAGGGCTGATGATGTTTTCCCTGCAGGGCTTACAAAGGAGATGCGGACTCACCACGGCAGTATTCTGGGTTGAAGTTTTCATAGATGGGGTACAGAGGATTCTCCTGTTCGCTGCGATGCTTTCTGGCTCTCAGGACGTCCCTCACACACTGATGCAGGAAGGCGTACTGACACTGAAAGACACACGTCGGATCATAATGCTGTTCGCTCAGCGTTGACTGGAGTAGGTTCCTGTTGAGATTAATAAGGGCCTGCTCCTGCTCATCTCTGAAGGCCCCTCTTACCCCGGTTTAAGATTTGGCAGCAAAGGAGAAACAATTATCAGAGGCAAACTTTTAAAATATGCATGTTTAATTCATTTGGAATTCCAAGAGACAAAAAAACTGCAAAAATATAACTAAAAATTAGAGTATTTTTCCTATATTTGAGCAGGTAAATAAGATTATTTGCCAATGGAATAAGGTTTTTGCACTTCAAATAGGAACAATTCATCTCCATCATCTTATTTCAAGTGCAGTATATCTAATTATCTTATTTTAGGGGTAAAAATACTCATTCCATTGGCAAATAATCTTATTTACCTGCTTAAACCAAGGGCAAATACATTAATTTCAAGAAAATGTATCTTTTTGCAGTGAACAAACTAAGCTTGTACGTTTTTTTTTTTTTTGTCTAATCAAAGGTTCACAAAGACATCCTTTTATCACACTAACCCCTCCTGATTAGGTTGTGGGCCCAGACACTGTGTCTCCAGGTTCTATCTGTTCTCAAAACAAAGAGGCTCTTCTCCTCAAGGTCTTCATCCAGTAAAACTGATTTAGTACCCAAAATGTCCTATAAGGGGTCAAGCCAAATCACCTCGACAAACCATAAAATAGCTCTCAAAACATCCTGTGAGCTTTCTGCCTCAGAGGGGAGACACAGTTTAGAGGCCAGGAGTACCTTTTATTATTCTCCATACAAATGCATGATTAATATAACAACTTACTATATTTTCCACAACATTCCCTACCTCAGTCTGGACCATGTGCTGTCGGTGCAGCCGCAGGTCGAACACGCAGCCGTACAGGTCGATGGTTCCTTTGGAGTCCAGCTGCTGCAGAACCCGGTCCAAGGCGATGAAGGTCCCTGTGCGCCCAACTCCAGCACTGACACAAACAACAGAATCCAGTTAACGATCCAGGAAAACGGAGCCGCCGACTGTCTGACAGCCTGCAGGTCTGAGCAGCGTCCCACCTGCAGTGCACCACGGTGGCGCCGGTACTCGGGGATCGGTCGACGTAGTCCCGGACCGTCCGGACGAACTGGATCAGGGACTGGGTGCTCTCGGGAACGCCGTGGTCGGGCCACACGGTGTAGTGGAAGTGACGCAGCATACGGGGATAACTGCATCTGTTCTCCTTCAAAACCAGAAAGGAAGTTATTGTTTCTGCTTTAGGCTGTGATTAATTGTGACTTTAAACATTTGAAGTGCAGGAAAGCTGCTGAGGAGCGGGTACCGAGGTGATCTTGAACTCCCTGATGGTCCACTCTGGCAGGACGGACTCAGACATCATCTGAATGACCAGGTCACCGTAGTACAGCGGCTCCTTGTCTGCAGGCCAGTATTGATCACACTTCACCTGCAAACATTCATCCAAGGCAAGTTTATTTGTGACGGACCATTTAAGCTGCTTTACACACTGCAAAAATGGAACTAAAAATAAGTAAAAAGTATTTTTCCTTGATTTGAGCAGGTAGATAAGACTATTTGCCAATAGAATGAGATTTTTGTACTTAAAACAGGAACAATTCATCTCTAAAATAACATAATTAGACACAATGCACTTGAAATAAGACGATGGAGATGAATTGTTCCTATTTTAAGTGCAAAAATCTTAAGACTATTTGCAAATAGTCTTATTTACCTGCTCTAATCAAGGAAAAATACAATGATTTCAAGAAGATTTCACTTACTTTTAGTTCTGTTTTTGCAGTGCATGATGAAAACATCAAAGAAAAGCTTTAAAAAAAAGTTAATTTCAGTAGGTTAATGAAAAATAGAGATGGACAAACAGCATTTTTTTAACCGTTTGTTCCAGATTAATACAGCAGTAAACAGGTTCATTAGATAGTGAGACATTTATGGCTTACAGCTAATGAAAATTATAGACCCAGTCAGTCCTATAACTCTAGAACAGTCTCTACACACAGTACTATGTTGGGGTTCCTTTTGTTTTAGGTCCTGCAGTTCTTCTAAAGTGTCCAGCCCAGGTTTCTTTGATGGTGGCTTTGGGGTGTCTCTCATTTTTCCACCAAACATTTCATTAATCTATTGAATACAGCCCTCTGCTAACAGCCAGATTATTTATCCGTTAGCTTCAGTGCTTTAGCCCCCATATGAAGAATATAAGGCATAATGTACTTGTATACAGAGGGCTGTACTCAAGCACATTAATAGAAAGTTGAGTGGAAGTAAAAAGCTTGAAACTGAAAAACTGATCAGCAAACTATGGAGTCTTGTCAGGAGGAGAGACACAGGAACAACAATACAGACCAGCCTACACTGCAAAAACGGAACTTAAAATAAGTAAAATGTTCTTAAAATTTGTGTATTTGTCCTTGATTTAAGCAGGTAAATAAGATGATTTGCCAATGGAACAACTCATCTCCATCGTCTTATTTCAAGTGCAGGATGTCTAATTATCTTATTTTAGGGGTCAAAATACTCATTCCATTGGCAAATAATCTTATTTACCTGCTCAAATCAAGGACAAATACACTAACTTTAAGAACATTTTACTTATTTTTAGATCAGTTTTTGCAGTGTAAAGCTGCTATTAAAGCAGCTTATATAAACACCTCAGAAGAACCAAAGGCTTATTGCACCGATGCATACTAAAACCCATTTATAGAACTGATTGTACTTCTACTAAAATATAAAACCATCTGAGATGCATTACTGAAATAAACCTTTTAATCCACTTTGTGAGGCCAAAGACGTGATGAAGCTAACTAGTCTCAGACGTTCTGGTTACATCAGATTGTGGATAAGTCGGTCTTTACTGACAGAAACGCTTTAATGTGCCGGCTGGTTAATAATAGACGGCCTGTTCTTACCCGTCCCTTCTCCACACACTGTGTCACCATGACGACGTTGTGCACGCCGTGCTCCCACACCATCCTCCAGAAGTCGTCTTTTGTGCCCGGCAGCGGGCCCTGGGTGGCGATGTACTCCCTGCGGTAGTTGTTCCCCTGTGGAGGGAGGGGGGGTGAGGGCGTGTGGGTCTGCGTGTGTGAGGCGTGTGTTCGTACAGGTATGTAGCTGGCGTTGATGTAGTCGGAGCAGGGGTCGTCCTCCAGGTAGGACAGCTTCACCCTGGTCGAGTCGTCTGGAAACAAAAAACAAACGTTAGACGAATCCACTTCTCGCTTCCTGGTCCTATGGAAAAATTCAAATAGTTTGTGTTTCCATAGATGCTGATGATGGGCTGCAGTCATAAGTATTTTGGTTTTTCTTCTAGTCTAGATTAGGGCTTCACAATTTATCGCATTTTCAATATAATCGCAATAAAAAAAAACAATTTCCAAATCACAGAAATCTGCAATTTTTGGCTATGTGACAATTAGAGAATCAGACATTTAGATGTCTGTAAAATGTTTAAAGTGGGTTTGCCTTCACATGGAAGGGAAGACAGTTGCAGCAGTGAGATAATCTAACTTTATTACGTTGTTTAGAGTTTATATAATCATACATAGCATTAAGTACAGGTCAATCAGTTTAATACATAGACTTGCTTGTTGGTTGCACTTTATGTTCAACAATGATTGATGTCCAAATCAATTAAAAGCTGTTCTCTTGAACAATATTCTGATTAATAGAAACATTAAAAGTTCTTGTTTTAAATAGTCCTTGTTTACAAACATATTTATTTAGAGGCCATTTTTGTTGCTTGTGGTTAATGCAGAGAAAAGTCAAAATTGCAATTTTGGTTGAAATATATTGTAGGCAGACCGCAATCATTTCTGCTCTGAGTTTAGATGCTGTGGGTCTTTTAGCAACTAATCTGCACAGCGAGGAAACAAATTGATTTGTTGTTTGTATATTTTTAAAAAGACATGATAAATTAGACTGAAAAAAATTGCAATTAGATTATTTTCCAAAATCATTCAGCCCTATTCTAGATTAATCTCCTAACAGAGTTTACTCAGTGCCTGTATTTTTAATCGCGTGGTGTTAAGTTACAGAAAGCTCTCCACGCCAAAGCAATGCAGCAAGTAGCTACGTTTAGATGCACAAACTTTCACAATCAGATTAAATAATCGGATTGCACCATTTATATGGTCACACAATCAATTAATCCAATAATAATGTGCATTTATATGTACCTGGCTTTATTCAGAATAGAACCACAGAAGAAGAAGAACTTTGCTAAACCACAAAGACGCACCCAGGCTGGACTTGCACCATGTTCTAGTTACGGTTTAAATGTTACTACACAATTTTCAGCTCTTTTTTTAATAGGTTGTAGCAGGAGCCCCGACAGTTTTACTTCTTGACGTATTTCCGCCACCCACCATTGCGGAAATACGTCACGTTGGGCGCATTTGGAATAACTTGACAAGCGTTTGTGAACGTTGATCGGATTATAATTTCATTCCGATTGATCTTAATCCGATCATCATATTCCGATTGCCGTGTTTACATGACACTTTTTTTATTCTGATCGGCTGTTTATTCCGATTACTTTTGTCCATGTAAACATAGTTATTGTGAAATTCCTGCAACAATTCACACACTTCCCCAATGAACTGTTCAAAAAAAAAATCCCGTTATCTGATGTATGAACTGCGTTTGGCATCAGAAAGCTAATAAAAAATATATTTTATTTGTTGATGTTGGTGGCCTGCAGGGGACAATGTTTAGCTCTAATAAAATTAAATCTATTTCTAAAGCCCCATTTGCAGTAGATACATGTTGTACCTCTGTTACAGGGTCAATGTATCAATTAAGTGGTGCTGTAAGCTTCAACACGTGACTAAATAAAACCCAACCTAACCATAATCTTCCCATAGCTCCAAGTAAACAAGTGGAAAAATAATTATTTCATTTAAATTACATAATTTCAGGGCGATGTATTTTTAAATGAGCTGATTTGTAATAAATACTATATAGATAACATGAAATAAGACTGAACAATAATCTCCAGATCATCGTTTAGTGTTTCTACATGGATCTCTAAGGCAGTGCAGCAGCAGATATTCAGTATTAAAGGATGCCTACATGGCAGGATGTTGTTGTAGCGGTTCTTCCCTCGGTTCTCCGGCAGTCTGGCGACGTCCATCGTCTGATTGCGGCCCACATCCTTTAGATCCTGCAGAAACACAAGATTCACTCTCAAAGCAACGTTCTGTGGAATTATTGGACAACATTCAGGTGTGAACCATCCGCAAAGCTAATTATGAGGGACTCCTCGTTGGGCATTATCACATTTAAACCTTTGTCACTTATGAAGGACATAAATATTAAATCAATTATTAATACTGTTTTTTTACAAGAAGCGGCTGGGGAAATTATTTAATGTGTAACCACCATCAAATGTCTGGCCGTTACCAGCTAAATTGTTTGTCGGACACCCTGCAGCCAATCAGAATCAACCATTCACACAGACCGTGGTATAAAATATGTTAGTAGAAAACATCCTGGTCATAGTCGCTGTGATGGGGTGGGTGTGGAAATATTTAGAGTTTTCTCCCCACTGAAAGTGTTTTTTTTATAATGGAAATGACAAACTAATGAAATAAACTGACTTTTTAAATGGTACTCTGATTTCCGTAGGTGTGGCACTATAAGGGACAGAGGTTAACAGGAAGCGGAGGACGACGGCTGGAAAACGTTTGACAGGTGAGTGATTTAATTCACATGAAATTACCTCGAATTCCTCGGACAGCAGGTAGTTGGAGTCGGCCTGCAGTTTGCTCAGATGGGACTCAAAGTGGCACGCTTTCACAGGACTGTTCAGGAAGGAGAAAAAAAACTTATGAACAAGCCGTCCTTCATCCGCTGGTTCGGTCTGAGATTTACAGTTTCAGAGGAGCCAAACTCACCTGGCGACCCGACGATTACTGCAGGGAAACAAACAACTGATTGGTTAATGCTCCTTTTTACGAAGATATAGTAGTTTCAACAGTTTTTTCTCTCTGGTAACTTGCAATACTTGGAATGTTTTACTTTTAAAATACTTTGTAATCCTCCATTTTATGGGCTTCTATGCATGTTATTTCAGTATCCTGGGTTGCAGAGCATAATGAATTTATTTAATTTCTCAGCCTAATTTTTAGACAAGGCTATTGGTCGGTCAGCCAATCAGATGCAAGAGTCTAATGAGCCATAGAAAAGGTTTAATACTTAGAAAACAAGATAAATGACTTGTGTTTTTATTCTATATACCATTAGACCTGAACATTTTAAATTATGTTAACAGTTCACAATTTCAGGTTAATTTTTTAAAAAGCTGACAGGAACAAATCTTCCATTTTTACCTTTCCCATTATATCCTAGTGAAATCATGGAACTGCTGAAAATAAATCATTGTCATTACGTTTTCCTGTTGGCTGGAAACGTTTTGTTTCTTATTAAACTCGGGGCGATTATACGGAGTCCGAGGTTCTGTTGGTGACTGATGAGCTCATCGGGCTCTTTATTGGAAACTAATGCTTCACACCCTCACATATTGGACGTGGGAGACACTGGAAACTAATGTGTGTCTCTCTCGCTCTGCTGCAGAATATTTATAGTTGCAAACTCACCTCCTCACTCCCATATACAGTCCTGAAGCTGGAACTTCTTTCCACATGCTCATCCTCACCACCGGGTTCTCCTGCACGGCCCTGCAGACACAGAACCATCAGAACTTCACTGAATAATTTTAAGCAGCACCGGTGCAAGTGAGAATCAGGAGAATAGAAAAAAAATCCAACCATCCCTGAAGTTCTCCCGTCTCTTAGGGTGTTTTCACACCTGAGGTGTTTGGTTGGTCCAAACTAACTCCAGCCAAACTGCCTTCCCAGCTTTGCATTGCATTGTGGTATGCAGTAGGATAAAAACTAAACAATAGCTGTGTGTGTCTTTTTGCTTAAAGACTAAACTTCCATGCAAGTTTCAAGAATGGTTGTTGGGTATAAATATAAGCAGCAGATTACAAAGTAAAAAAAAAAAGTGTCAGTTTTGTGAATTTGAAGTTTTCTCTGTGTGTAAAGAAACCGAACCACTGGAAACAGTCCAGGAAACAAACTATAAGGTGTGAAAACGTCCTTTAAAAAGGAGCAAAATTTAAATACTTTAGATGGAAGAACTAAAAAAAAAAATGATGCATAGAGCTAAAGGTAATATTTCAGATGGACTCTAGGTGTGACGTCACACTGCTTCTCTCTGCGTTATTCTCCAGTCTCTCGTTTACATAGCCGGACCGTACGTGTACGTGAACAGCTGCTACTCAGGGCTCAGCCCCTCCCTGCCCTAAAATACCTCCATCATGGCAACATGGTGGAGAAGACACCAGCAGAACAAAATGTTCTCTTGCTAACATTATAAAGTTATGAGTTCTTCGCTTGAAATGGTCCTCTGACAGGTGATGCTCACAGAAGGCGACTCGAGAGAAAGGAAGCGGCCAAATCAGAGGCGCGGCTTGTCATACATCTTGTTTTGGTCTACAGATGCTTGTTTCTCCATAAACAGCAGTGTTTTTCATGTGTTGACCTGTTTTCTACTCACACTTTGCGCAGCCTCTGCCTGTAGGCCAGCAGGGAAACGACGGCCACCATCATCCCAATGAGGAACATTCCTGCGCTCAGGCCCTCCACCACGCCACCTAGAGGCTCTGACGGAAACGGCGTGAACAGCGACAGGTGAACACTTCCAGGTTGGACTCGAGACATTTTTGTTTTATTTTGAAGTATTCAAGTGGTCTTGATTTGCAACGTTTCTCACCTGCGTGCGTCCTGAGCGGCGAGGACAGGTAAGAGTCTGAGAAGAGCGGCTCAGCGACCTCTCTGCGGTTTTCATCAAACAGCTTGGTGAAGGCTCGCACGCTCAGCCTGCAAACACACACACACACCTGGTTATCCCACAGGTGGTTTCCTGCTGCTTGGGCTTTACCCGTCTCCAGTTCTGCTCACCTGTAGGATGTTCTAGGTTTCAGCGGTCCGTCGCAGAAGCTGCCGTAACCGTTGTACAGGTCATCGTCATGGTAGTGATCACAGGCTCCGCCCAGCCGGTCCCCACCTGCTCCCAGGTTCACCTCCACCACCTGATCGGTCGTTAAACAATAATTATTACAAACTGGCTAATTTTCCCTGTTCGGTACGTCCCAGTTCTCCTGATGGCGGCGCCGTGAATTCATGATGGATTAGCTGTTACCTGTCCAGAGGAGCCGTCCGTGTCCTGAGGACATCGACTCTGGAAGTACGCCGTTTGGTACGCTCTGACGGAGGAGTTGTTGATGTAATCGCGGTACGAGGGCAGCGGGTGGCGCTGTTCTGGCTGCAGAATTTCACTGGCTGTTGAGATAAAGGATGATTTTATCTCTGTTAAATTGACTTTTTTCCTGTTTCCTTCTTGATTCTGAGATCGACCAACTCGGAAATACATGCATTAGTGACCATATTATCAAAAAAATGTAGCATTAAGATCGTGATTGCGTCGTTAAAAGTTTTTTAAGTACTTAAAATCCACAATATGGGTCGATGACGTGGTTTGTGGGCGTTGCCCAGGCTACGCTACAGAGAGTTCAATGAAGTACACCACGAGAAGTTCAGATGGCGATTCACAAAGTGATGATTTTAACACGAAAGACAGCGCAAGCGTCTGTTACGACTCGGGTAAGTCTGAGAAAAACATTTTAGGAGAATAAACGGAATGGTTTGCTAATGTATAATTGGAATCGGTGCTCATAATCGCGGTTTATGACGTCTGAAATCCGCCAAAACAGCACATAAAAAAAAAGGTGTACATTTAGCACAAACCACAGCATTAATTTCAGCATTAATTTCCTCAGGTCATAATAATACGTGAACTTTCTAACACTTAGCAACTTGTATGATCTCAGAATCAAGAAGTACTTTAAACCGTTTTTTTTTTTTTTATCCCTAATAAAGATTTAACTGTGCGGTTCAAAGCATTAAAACAGTGTGCCGTTGGGGCTTTTCCTACCGTCCGACTCGGCCACGATCACAGCGAAGTATCTGATGGCTCCGTTGGCGTCGCTGAACCAGGAACAGTTGAAGCGGAACAAAATGGAGGAAGACGTCATTTTGGACGACTTCTCGCTGACGTGAACGCTGGGAGGCGGGACCGGAGGACCTGAGAGGAAAGTCAGGATTCACTGGATGGATCCAAAAAAATTACTTTCCCGTTATCCGAACTTCTCATCAAACACAGAGCCAAACTAATTTAAAAAAACTAATCTTTCCACAGAGGCTCTGAAGGTTGCAAACTTCCGCCATCATCTCTTCTTTCCACCGACGTCTTTTTCTTCCCGGTGTCCTCGTGTCAGGATGATTTATGATGAAACGCGCGCGGAGAGAAGAAGAACAAAGAAGGAAGAAAAGGTTGTAAAAGAGGAGAGACTCCGTTTTGGGTCACAGTGACTTCATCTCCGAAAGGTCAAAGAGAAGAAATAAAGTGACTCATCGGAGATTAAGAGCTCAGCACAACGCAGTTATTTAACAACCTCCAGAGAAACGTCCAAAACCTTTGCTACCAGGTAATTAACCAATTGCGTGATAACTGAACAGGAAGTAGTGCCTGGAATACTGCTGGGAGCTAAAAAGCTTCAGAAAATGAGGAATCCGTTCAGCATCAGTGATGAGCCTCTGTTTGGTGTCCAAATTATTATTATGCTGGAGACCTTAGTTTTGATGCATGAATGTTAAAATCAAACAAAAACGGACATGCTGATCTCGACTGATGGCGACTTCGATCTGTAGCTGAATAACTGGTGCGTCTAACCTTTAAAAGGGGACATATGCTTCTCAGTTCCTCATTTTCACATTAAAATTATCCAGTTGTGGTCTATATAAAGGGGCTGCAATGATTTTGTCTGAAATCCTTGTTCATTTAACTCCTTTTTACCCTGATAGCAACTCATTTTGATGCCGTCCCTTTAAATCTAAAGGAGCCCGTTCATGCCCTGCCCACCTCCAGGTCACAGAGCAATTTTTTCTGCCGTTTTTGTACGATGCTGATGAGAAACCGAACATTTAGACCCATCAGCTTGGTCTACAAAAATAACTCAGAAAAATAAGATTCACAAGACTGGTAAGCCGGACCTCCGTGACGTTGTTTAGCAGCTCCGCAGCAAATACTGCAACCCAAAAAGAATATAAATATATCTATGCAGCTCCTGGAGAGAGTACATTAATCTGTTCTACACTCCAAGAGACTCCAGGTTCACAACAAAATGTAGATTATATATCCCCTTTAAGGGTCTTGTACAAGGACCAAAGTTGAGCCAAGTTAGGAAAATAAGCAGCAAGAGTCCAGAAGATCAGTTTAAAGGACAGAATTTGGTGGATCAGGCGAAGCTTATTGTAGATCAAGTTCAGACTGTTTCTCTGCTGCAGTCTCAAACTCTATGATACGCCACAGCCGTGTGGAGATTAATCTGGCTCTGCCGTCTGTGCCCAGCCCGTCTCCCAGGTGAGCAGACCCATTTCCATTCAGCTCTTAATTAAAAAACAGACAGACTGTGTTTGGGGCCTCCAGACTGGGAGGGTTCAGGTTAAAACCCGGTTATAAAAACTCACGGTCAATCATGGTGATGACGGTCTGAGTCGCCGGCGGACTCGTCTGTCCGGCCGACGACACTCTGATCGTCACGGAGTACTTCCTGAACGCGTCCAGGTGGTCCAGCGTAACCGCGGTGACGCCCCCAGCCAGCTCCGTGGCCGAAGTCAGCTCCCCGTCTTCGTGGCGACGGCACTCGACCTTATACGAGTCGAAGTCAGCGCGCGGCGGCGTCCAGGAGCAGGAGAGGGAGGAGGAGGACAGAGGGAAGCAGTGGATGGACCTGAGAGGAGCCGGACCTGCAGGAGGGATGATGCCGAGTCAGTCTGAGCTCCTCTGTGACCTTGTTCTGAGAAATAAACTCGTTCTTATAACGGGGCCTGCAGCGGGACGTTTGGCTGCAGATTAAAAACTCAGGGGGAGAGGATCTGTTTGTATTGTTGAGGCTTGGAGCAGACCAGAGAGAAAAGAACAAAAACTTTCTTTCAGCAGCTCCACACGACATGTTGACGTTCAGAAGCGTGACATAAATCTGCTTTTGTAACACGACCTCGACTGAAGTAAACAGGGGGAAAAAAACTGGGTCAGATTTATAAATACTACAAATGTGTCCTGGATTATTAATATTTTTCATTCCTTGTGGCGGCCAGCTTCATCTCTGCAGCCAAAACTTCACAGGATGTGATTAAAAATGGATGCGACAGAAAAATCAACTAGAACAGCTTCTCTTCTACTGCCACCTGGTGGCCAACAGGATGTTTGTTTCCATTTTATGACATTTGGACTAAAGCGGGCCGTAACATCCCTATTAGTTTTAATATTGCTTTATAGAATAAAACTATTTCATTATGGTATTTTTATTTGGAAATGTCTTTACCATTCACAGACTGTTTTAAACAGTTCTGTACTTTTAAACGCATTACTGTGACAACAATTTCCCCCTCATTGTAATTAAATGCATAAATTTACTTTATAGTCAGTTTATCCATCTAATCAGAAAGACTGAAAGGGCAAATATGATAAAATAGTAATTTGTTTAAATGTTTTGAATCAAATGTATCAATGGATAAAATTTGCTAAAAAATACTTTTTTCAGTATTAGATTTTTTTTTCCATTCATGATGATTTATCATCAATTATCAATTATATAAACTTGTATTTTTGCATTTGTCATAATTCCTAGCTCCGCCTACTTGTCCTGACGCTCGTCTGGATTGGCTGGCTCCTGACTGTAGGATCGCCTTTGGCTCCGCCCCCACTGACGGTCGTCACGGTGAAGTTGTACTTCCTCCCAGGAAACATCCCGCTGACGATGCGGCTGGTCAGGTGGGTCTGCGTGACGGACAGCGGGTCGTCGGGCGCCCAGCGCAGGCTGAAGTTGTCGTAGTCTCCGGAGGCGGGGCCAGACCACAGCAGCTCCACGGAGGTGTTGGTCGGGCCTTTTCTGACCGACAGATGGGTGGGAGGTTCTGGAGCTGAAAGGAAAGAGAAACAGAAGTTATTTTAAAACTACAAATTATATAATGCTTGTAGTCTTTATCTGACTTACAGGTTCGTCCGAACTCTGCGACGCTATTGGTCAGATCCCCGCTGTGTGTGATGACCTTCGCCTGGTACAGCCGGCCAGGGGTCAGTCCCGGGAACGTGTGGCTCCTATGCTCCGCCCCGAGGGTTTCAGTCGCCAGAGTGGATCCCGACACGTCGTACAGCACCAGCTAAAATCAAAATCAAAAACGACCAATAAGATCTGCTGCTTCCACTTGGAAAAATGTTTATTTTCTGCAGTTTGTTCCCTTCACGTGCAAAAATGTATCCATCTGCTTCGATTACACTGATGTTACTTTAATCTGATAAATTTATTAAATTAAATCTCTTTTTTTTTGAAACAGTAAAGAATACAAGCATTCAAAAATATTTGCTTAAATTTAAAAACATGTTAGTGGTATATGCTTAAATCTAGTTAAAATTTTTAATTCTGATTTCAAACAAAAAAACTCTAAGATGAAAATATTTCAACGCTAAAATAAATAATTACATTAATTTTATACATCTTTTATTTAACAGAAGCAACAATATGAAGATTTTTGTAAAAAAGTATGATTATCCAAGCTTCTCTTAACCACACAACATCCAAAAGAGTTAAATGTGTACAAAAAAGGGCGGTTTTACTCAAAATCATTTTAGACTCAAATTAACACAGCAGGAAGAAAATTAGGACATCCAAAACAGATTAAACTGATATAAAATATAATTTTCTGACACACATCTTAGGGCTGCTCGCTCTTGAGAAACAGAAATGGAAAGTTGGGTGGAAGGAAAAAAATTTATAAAAAATGTAAGGGGGAAAAAACATGTCGGCACTTTTTTATTGGTAATCCGGATTGACAAAAACCCAATAGATAATCTATGGATTATAATCCAAAGGAAGATGAGAGACTCCATAACCAACAATGCAGACGACCTGAAGGTCACTACTAAAGCAACATATGGACTTCCTGAACGCCTCAGCAGAACCTCAGGCCGATCACCTCCATGCCACGACGCACTGATGCAGTAATTCATGCAAAAGGAGCCCAGACCAGGTATCTCAGTACCGGGTCTGGGCTCTTATATCAAGAAGAGAAAAAACATGTTTTCAATACAGATGCCTGAGTTCATTCTGGGTTTTTTCTGCTTTACGATGTTAAAACTAATTAACTGTTCACATACTGAACAGTACTCAGACATACCTTTTTGTCTTAAAATCCTTTGTATTAGTCTTTTTAGGGATAAAAATGTTCTGCTAATCTAAATTAGTTTTGTTTTTTTAAAACTGTACTGAGAATAAAAATCTGTTTACCTGGTAGCCGTTCCAGCTTCCCTCTCCTGGCTGCCAGCTGACCGTCAGTCTGTTGGTCCGTCCTGAACTCTGGACCTGCAGAGACGACACTGGAGACGGGACTGCAGGAGACAAGAGACGAGGTGTGTTACAAAACGGCAGAAAATAAAAGACAGAATGAGGAGATCCATGATGTTTGAGCTGACTGACCAGTTCTGGCGAGAACAGAGGAGTCACTGCTCATGTCCCGGCTCCAGCTCACCACCCGGAGGCGATAAAGACTTCCTGCTCGCAGATCTGGGAACACGCAGCCGTCCGCAGCTGGACCGACCTTCTGCTGGTCCACCAGCTCCCCTGCAGGCTGAACACAGAACAACATGAGGCTCCGATCAGCAGAAACGGCTCTACACACCTGAAACATCACCACACCTGCTGATGCTCCTTCTCGCCGCCCGCTGCTCTGTGATTGGTCATCGCCTCGGAGACGCTGTAGAGCGACAGGTTGTAGTTGTCAACATGGCCGTCTGAGGGACGCCAGGAGAAGCTCAGCGAAGTGGTGTTCACCGAGACGACTGTCAGGTTTTGAACAGCAGCAGGACCTGAAGGGAAGAACAAGTCCACTTTAACACCTGCTCCAACACCTTTAAGTATCAAATATTAATAAATTATATTCCTTGACATTTTAGGAGCGCATTTTAAAACATTAGGAGCAGGATTCCTTATTTGAAATGTAACCTTTCGGACTGCTCCCGCTAAGAACTGTCCTGCATGCGGACAAATTTGCTCTGCTCTTCCTCAAAACTATTTTTCTAAGTTTCTCCACTCAAATTAAATTAAATTCCTCTTGCACAAATTTTCTCTCCTCGTTCTTGTTCTCAAACGTTTTCCCTGCACAGGTTAAACCTGTTCACTCAGGTCTTTTTTTTTAGCATTTATTTAATTAGTATTTGTATTAATATTTTGTTTAAAAATCTGAAAACACATCTTTACAGATAAAAGATGAATTACTTGATTGCTGTAGTTTTTCACACTTGCCTGTAGAGGGCACTGTCTCCAACCCATGGCTGACAATCGGTATTAGGCATAATATGCATAAAAATCTATACAACGGTTAATATCGATGTTTTTAAAAACGATTTAATATTCTGACTTTCAGTATCAATATTTGTTTGTTTATTTGCGTTGTTACAGCGCGCCATTACTGTTCAGTGCGAGGAAGAGCAAGTGAGACGAGTTTGTGGAACGGCCAACAGGATTTTAGAAGCGCCTTTGTCCCTAAAATCAGTTGTTTGGGCACATTTTTGGTTTCTGTGATAAATGCATTGATCCAAATGCACTTTATATTCCTGTTAATATATCAGTGTTCAATAAATAGAACATAAATATCATATTTGGCTAGTTTTGTTGATTAAATGATTGAGCATTAGTTTGAAAGTAATAAATATTGATATTGGAGTCAAATCAAATCAAGCAGAGCTATATCAAGAAACGTAACGTATCGTGAGCGATGTATCGAGAATCAAATTGGCTCATCCTAGACGATACTCAGCCATAATCGGTATGCACATGGGGGGGGAGAGAAAATTTGTGCATAAGGGACTTGGAATCTGATTGGAGAACCATAGTTTTGAAGGACAGCAGAAAAACATACGAGACTGAAAATAAAGATCCTAAATGTACTCTGAAAGGAAATTTCCTCTATTAAATTTTTTTTTAGCGGTGACTTACGTGTTTGCCCTGCTGCTGTGGCTGCATCCAGCGATGGTACGCCGCCGCTCAGCGTCACCACCTTCACCCGGTACCACTTCCCTGAGGTCAGACCCTCCAGCCGCTCGCTCTGGCTGCCCACCACCACAGACTGATTCCTCAAAAGGCTTCCAGCTTCGTCCAGTAACTGCAGGCTGTAACCGTCGAACTCGCCGACCGGACGCTCCCAGCTGACAGTGAGGCTGTGGGTGGTGTGTCCGTTATCAGCCTGCAGGGCGGTGACTGAGGCTGGAGCTGCGGGAGGAAAACAACCGATGAGAAGAAGGCTCCGAGGTTGACCGACGACATTACAAACAGCCGCAAGTCCTACCCGTTCTGCCGGAGGCTGCGTTGCTATTGGTCAGAGCGCCGCTGTGTGATTGGATGGTGACGGCGTACGCCTGGCCTGGATTCAAATCTAAATAGTCGAGGGAAGAAACGTGTTTGGGGACGGGACGAGTATCGATAGAAACTCCATCCTGAAAGACAAGCGAGGAACATTTTAGCATTTTTCATCTGTAGCATCAAGTCTCACACGCTCAGTTAGCGTGTCAAACCTTAAAGGTTATGACAGGACAAGTAGAAAAAGACTAAAAAAAAGAACAGAATTGAAAAGGTAATTCACTTTAAAACTTCAAGTCGAACATATATTGTACAGAGGAACTACACACAGTGATATATTTTATGCGTTTACTACTGTGGAAGAAGTGCATTAATCAACAGCAGTGGATGACCCCTATTCACTCCTGCTGCAGTCCACGCCTTGTGAATCCAATCAATCAAATAAAACTCCTAAATGAGCTTAAATTCACAATTTTCAAAAGGCTACAATTATACTTTTGCACCTTTTTCAACCACATTTTCCTTCCACTCAACTTTGCATTGTTTTGCATGGATACAGGCAGCTTGAGCAACAATATTTGGCGGCATACCCTCTAGGCAAGGCAAGGCAAGGCAAATTTATTTCTACAGCACAATTCAGTACAGAGACAATGCAAAGTGCTTTACATGATTAAAATATAGGAATAAAAGCAAGTAGGGATAGAATGTAGAAACAAAAATGTCAGTGAGCGTCTGCTGGACATTTGACATGTCAGATATATACATGATATTATTAAGATTACATTTAAATTTAGCTAGAACAAGCTGTCGCAGTCAGGAGCGGACCACAACCAGGATATCTAATTATCTTATTCTAGGGGTCAAAATACTAATTCCATTGGCAGATAATCTTATTTGCCTGCTCAAATCAAGGACATATGCACTAACTTTAAGAACATTTTACTTATTTTTAGATCCGTTTTTGCAGTGCAGTGACAGCGTGCTGCATCCTGGATGCACTAAGCAGCATTATCGCAGATCCTTCTTCCCAGCAACTGTTAGACTTTATGACCATCGCTGCTCCTAACTCGGTGTTTACATCCCTGCTGTTTTTGAAAAAAAAAAAAACCTGATTCCCTGGTTTTCATTATCCATATGTTGTAACCAAAATCAGCAAAACAATAAAACTGGAAACATTTCAGCGTGTTAAGCGAATCAATACAATCTCCACTAGTGACGCGTGTTGTACTGACTCAATCAAATACATTTACTTTTTAATTCTTCTCTGATTTATTGAGATGCACCCATGCAGCTTATTTGTTAGGGTTGAAGACTTCTAGAAAACTGTAAATCTGTCTCACCGTGGTCGACAGGGTCACTTTGTAAAAGTCCAGGTCTCCTTGTCCAGGCATCCATGACAGCAACAGCCCGCCAACAGAGTCCGTGCGGCCGGGTTGGGGAATCATTCGCAAGTTCCTTGCAGCACTGGGAACTGAAAAACAGAATCTGCCTTTACGATACCGGACTCTAGAGTAATTTTATCAGAGGAAATCCAGAGTGCTGTCCTACCTGTCCGTCCTTCCATCACCTGAGCGATCTGAAGAGGCCCGCTGAATGTTGACACCATTATCTTATAGAGGCGCCCGGGAGTCAAAGAGGTGAGCAGGTGATGACGCGCGTCGCTGCCCAGCACGACGGGGGGGAAGACCCGGGTGTCGTTAAAGAGCACAGTGACCTGAAAGCGAACACATTAAACAACAATGAAAAAAAAAAACTGAGGATCTTTGTGATGAATTGCCGCTGAATAAATAAGTTAGCGTATTTTTCCGACACACTTAAAATCCTTAAATGTTCTAAAAATTTGACGGTGCACCTTATAATCAGGTGCGGTTTATATACAATTCAAGCTGTGCTTACTGACCGATCTTTATATGGTACAATGCGCTCAGAAATCTGTTAAAATGTGTAAGTACGACTTTGGTTTGCAACAAAGTAGCTCTGATCAATGGATATTTGGAGCATTACGGTACACTGTCACTACCTGAGGACCCCTGAGCTGTCTACAAGACTGCCTGACTGTAATGTCTAAACTAGGGCTGGACGATAATTCCAAAACTATATATATATATATATATATATATATATATATATATATATATATTTCATAAAAAGTTTAATAAAATAACAGTTTTCCTTCTTTGGCATTCTAGCCATGTAGGTTCATATTACAGTCATTGCATCCTCCCAACCAATCACAATGCAGACCAAGGAACCTAGCTCCGCCCCCTTTGAAAGAGTTCAGAGGGCACGCGTTCTTTTTTCTTTTTTTAAAAACTTGCAGTTGTGGTAAAAAGTTGGTTGAATAAAGGGTTGAGTTCAAATTCAGTGTTTGTGTGTTCTGTATCTAAAAATAAGTCACTAAGCAACAGCATAAAATCGTCAGGGCTGCACTTAAAATATATGTTTTGAATTTGTTAATAATTATCGATTTCTATTTTATTGATATGCTTTTTTTACTGTATCGTCTAGCCCTAGTCTAAACTAGAAGTGCATTCATGTAAGTCAGCCCTCACCCAGACTATGCACTAGCAACCCTAAACCTAGTAAGTCAATACAAAATAAAAGTGAAGTTTATTTTGGCCTTATGTTAGAAATAGGGCAGTGTAGTCCAGCTACTCTGTCCTCCCAACAGAGAGTTGAGGACATGAAGGGGTGGAGTGATATTACAAACTTGGGAAGAATATTTAGTGCGCCTTATAATCGAGTGCATCATATGGTCCGAATAATACAGTAAATTGTTGGGAAAATTTGGGAAAACATATTCACTACTCTAACGTTTAAAAGACTGAATTTACCTCATAATGGTCCACGTCTCCAAGGGCGGGGCTCCAGGTAACGTTCAGGTCAGATGTTCCTGCGTTCCTCACCGACAGATTCCTCACAGCTGCAGGAACTGGAAAACGAACCGTCGTCACAAAAAAAATAAATAAATAAAAACAACAGGCTCCTTAACTCTAATCTTGACTCACGGGTTCGGCCGTGTGTAGAGACGCTGCTGACGTAGCTGCCGCTCCAGGTTTCCACGTTGACGGTGTACAGTCGCCCCGGCGTCAGAGACGAGAAGGCGCACTCGTTGAGTCCGGTGGGGACACTCTGGTTCCGCAGGATGGTGTGGTTGTAACTGATCAGAACCACGTAGCGATCCAGATCCCCCGCTGCGTGATGCCAGTACACCTGAAGACACGCCTTAGGGGTTAACATGGCTGTTCTGCTTAGAGCAGGGGTGTCAAACATACGGCCCACGGGCCTGTTCCGGCCTGCCCAGCAATTTAGTCCGGCCCGGTGGCTAAATGCATTATTCAACAAAAAAAAAAAAAAAAATTTTTTTTTTTTTTTCCCCCCCAGTGTCCTGTCTGGCAATGTGGCAATAATAATTGTCTTAATGCCAAAAAGAGCTCATCAGATTTGACTTTCACAAGTGGAGCAGTACTGCTTTTGCCATAGTGCTCCGCTTGATTTATGAATGTGAATAGTTTAATTATGATTCATGCTGGGAATATCTCAAATGATATGGACACTACAATGGGAAAGTAGGAGAGGAAAGGAAGAACAAGAAAAAAAGAAAAAGAATGATACAACAATTATTGAAAAAAATCATGTACTTCGTTTAATTGAAAATCTGCAGTTCCTATATTGTAGCGCTGTGTTTTAATCAGCAGATTGGAGCACTGAGCTTCAGATGTGGAAAATTGATTTTAAATCATTTCTTAACTTTTATCCGTTTGATGTATTTTATTTTTAAGTTCCAAAAAAATGTGAATAAATGTTTTTCAACATTGTACAATCACTGTGATCAGTTCCTATGCATAATGCACAAGTAAATGTTTAACTGGGTAAAAGTATTGTTGAAATTGCAAATACTTTTCTTAAAAACGCTGAGGTTATTCATAATATATTGTGTAAAAGTGAAATTCATTTAATATAAAAATCAACAACAAGTCCACTTTTATTAGTTCTATTTAATCTTGCAATGAGTTTACTCGTGTGGCCCTCTTGAGATCAGATTAAGCTGAATGTGCCCCTAAACCAAAATTAGTTTGACACCCCTGGCTTAGAGGGATCCATCCGTATGTCCAGAACAACATAACTTATTTTCTTAAAAATGTTGGACAACCAATAGATAAAGTGATACCCCCAGAACTCGAGGGACAGAAGGGGGTGAGAATAGGACCAAAACTCTGACCAAACACCTGTCATTCTGTCCAAATGGCAAGGATTTGTCAGGGGTCTAATACTTTAACCTCCAATTTAAAAAAAGACCATTTAACAAAAGTGTTTCTGAACACGATTACCAACTATAGCTTTAATTTTGAGATGCTGCTAAAGGACGATTAAAAAAAACATTCAAAAAAACTAATACACAACCTAGATACAAATAAAGCATAAAATCTAACTGATGAGTAAAAAGAGAAGAAAATATCTATTACCCTACAGACCGGATATTCCGACGCTCCTACTTTACCATAAGGACTTTAAGGTCAACTATCTATGCATAACTATTTGAAAATTACTCCAAGTGGTTTTCTTTACCCACCTTGAGGTAGTCGTCTCTTCCAGCGTGAACAGCGCTTGGGTTTCCCACTGTTGCCGGCTCTGTAAGACAAGAAGACCCGAAACAGATTGGTTCAATAAAAAGAACCAAAAAAAATTAAAAAAATACACAAACAAGGACATCAGGAAAACTCTTACGGGTTCGAGCCTGAACCACAGCGGAGCTCTCCTGTCCGCTGGTCCTTGTTGTAATGATGACTGAATACAGACGTCCAGCCTCCAGGGAACTGAAGGAGCACTCGGGCGGAGAGGAACTGGACACTGCCAACATGTGGACGGTCTGCTTCCCGTACTCTAGGTGGACCAGGTAGCTGTCCACCACGCCCTCTGCAGGAAGCCACGAGACGTAAAGAGCATCTGACCTGCCGCCGTTGACGACACTCACCTTAGAGACAGCTGCTGGGGCTGCAAAAAACAAACAAAAAAAATCATCTGTAGGGTCTTACAATCCATGGATCCATTCCCTTTGTAACTTAATAAATCAGAATATCATTAAAAGCTTCACTTATTTTAGTTCTTACATTCAAACACTGAGACTTAAACATATTATACAGGGAGTAACATATTTTGAGTGTGACTTTTGGTCCTTCAAATGATATTGTGTCCAACCAATCCAAAACCCAGAACTTTATTTCACAGAAAATTTTTAATATCATATAAATAACATATTTCTTTATTAAAAGAATAGAAAATATTTATTAAAATCTCCAAATAATTACAAAAAAGCAGAAAAACTGAAGGAATCTATAAACCTATGGAATTTTTTACTGTTAAATTAGGGCTGGACGATAATTCAATAACAATATATATAGATCAATAGACGTATATCGATGATAGAAAAAAGGGTCAGTAAAAAGTTCAATAGAATAACAGTTTTCCTTCCGTATGCATTCATGTAGGTTAATATTACAGTCATTACTTCCTCCCAACCAATCACAAACAGACCCAGGAATGCTTCCTCCCCTTCAAAGAGTTCAGAGAGCACGCATTCTTTTTTCTTTTTTAAAAACTTGCAGCTTTGGTAAAAAGTTGGTTGAATAAAGGGTTGAGTTTGAATTTAGTGTTCGTGTGTTCTGTATATAAAAATAGGTCGCTAAGTAACAACATAAAATGACCAGGGCTGCACTTAAAATATAAGTTTTGAATTTGTTGATAATTATCGATACCAATCAATATGATTTCTATTTTATCAATATGCTTTTTTTATATATTATCCAGCCCTATGTTAAATATTGTAGCAATGCATCATTTCAAATTTAGGTATTCCACTACTGAAGCAAAACTTTTTTTAAAACTTTAAAGCATGAAGAATAATAAGTGCAAAAGCAACAAAGATGCAAAATGATCTGATTTCCAGCCTATTAAGTCTGTCCTAATGTCCCAAAAAATGACTTACTCCTAACAGCAATGTTAAAGTTTGGGAATATAAAATAATATGTAGAAATATGGCAGACTGAGGATTTTTGGTTTTGATAAATTCCTATTCATGAATGTTTCTTAGGAAAACTAAGCTTGTCATGATAATCTTTGTCAATTTCCTCTGTAAAATCAGATTAATTTAAGAATAAAATTTTAAATGAAAGTAAAATTAACTGTTTAAAGTAGCCACCAAAAGTGAATTGTTGATGCAAAACTAGTTTAGGGTTTTAGAAAGATTTTTTTCCCCACTTATAATAACTATATTCATAACAGTCAAGAGAAACACACTGATAAATACTGTATAATTGTTCTCTTTCCATGTGTGTAATTTATTTTACTTGCAACAGAGCAAGAACATGTTTTGCTAATTTTATTGGTAAAGTGAGGACTTTGATGTAAAGTGAGGACCTTAATTTGGTCCTCACATTTTTCTGGGCTAGAGGTTAGGTTTTGCACTAAGATGTCAATTAGGTTTAGGTTAGGGTTTCTCACATGCACATTTGTTTGTGCATATACCTTTGTGAAGACCATAACCTGACTTATACAAGTACTAATTTAAGCAGAATCAATCAATCAATCAAACTTTACTTATGGAGCACTCAGACCTTCAAATAAAATACAATGTACCGAGGATCATTGACCTCAAGCCCTCAACCAAGTCTGAATGTGTTAAAGACTATTTTGCAATGTTTCCCCACGTTTAACAAATGTCCTCATTGAAGTTAGAAGAATCATGGCTCCTCACAATGCAGGTATACAAGTACACACACACACACCAATTTCCTGCTCAGAAAGTGTATTATATAGCCACAAAATGTTCCGGATATTGTCAACACATTGTGTGTGTGTGTGTGTGTGTGTGCGTGCGTGCGTGCGTGCGTGTGTGTGTGTTGTGTGTGTGTGTGCGTGCGTGTGTGTGCGTGCGTGTGCGTGTGTGTGTGTAGGCTTCTGTTTAGGTATCAGAGTGAGGACCATTTTCCGATTTCACTACCAAAGTGAGGACATTTTGCTGGATCACACTTTGTATGTAAGGTGTACAACGAAGGTGAGTTAAGTTAAGGTTACGGTTAGGCATGTACTGGTAATGGTTAGGTTTAGGGTTATTGTCAGGGTTAGGGCATAGAAAGGGTTCAAAATTACTAAAACAACTAAAAATCAATGGGAGTCAACACATGGTCCTCACTACATCTAGCAAGATGAGAAAATGTGTGTGTGTGTTAGAAAGCTTTGAGTCCTGGGAGTGTCTTTGTTCTTGTGGAACATTCCAGGCTTTCTTTTTTCGGCACGTCGGACATTGTTTTGAACGATGTTATCACATTCTTTGTGCGAACTGTGACCCAACACACAAATCATAAATGCTTGACGTCAAATTAATAAACCCACTAAAAACACAATCCTGTACTTTTAACAGCTTTTTAAAATGTTTCTACCAAGATAAGGACAAGATTAATCACTACGTTAAAGAAAGCGTAATTTTAATTAACAAATTATCTGGATGATAACACAGAGTTGGAGTTCCAGCTATAAATACCACAGATGGGTTTGGTAAGGCAACATTTGAAGTCTTTAACATTGTGATTCAACACACCATTCAACATTACAACAAAACTGTTTTAAGTCAGAAAAATAGTCCAGAAGACATTCAAAACTAAAGTAAAAAAAAAAAAAAAAAGAGTTACTCGTGGACCACGAGTAACTCTTTTTTTCTAACAGTGTTGCCTTCGGTCATATTGGGACATTTCGAAATGTAAAGTTTGAACATTCCTGATCTGTTGATTGTTTGGTCGAAAAGCTCGCTGCGGTTTCCTGTTTTGACCGTTGATTGTGTTCGTTGGGAAAAGGCTGGATGGGAATATTGTTACTACACAATAAGATCCCAACTGACCGGCAATCAAACCCGGTTACATAAGCGAGTTTGTGTTTGTTTGTCATTAGCTCTCCTGAACAATACGTTTCCCCATGCAAACTGCAAAAAACAGCCTCAGTTTTCTTAATTCAGACCCACCGAAGAGAGGCCTTACCGGTTCGAGGCTCCAGAATGGTATATTTGGACTGCAGCTCCCCACTGACGGTGGCAGCCTGCAGCCTGTAGAGCGTGCCGGGTGTCAAACCAGTCAGAACCAGAGAAGTAGAACCAACTGGTACATTGTGGTTCTGAACAACAACACTGGGGAGAGCAAGAGGAGTTAAGTTTGCTGGAAAACACAAATGAGCAAAACAACTGGTCTTCTTTCTAGAGCCTATGAAGCCTATGAAACTTCTAAGCAATATAACTACGTATTTTATTTGGGGTCGACAGATAAAGGTTTATACTGGTAATACTGGATTAAAATACTAATATGGTTTTCAATTATTTTTTAAAAAGATGAGAAAAGTTTGGTTTAAAGTTGTATTAAGCCTACTAACGATTTATAGAGACATTTAATCATAGCTGTGTCTCTGCCAGGTTTGGACATATGTAGCCTTAAACTGAAGCATTTTCTTAGCAAAATAGATCAGGCACACCAAGACAGGATTAAAATACGGTGTTTGTGGACATCACATTTCAAATCTTGCCACAGATTCTTGATTTTAATTAGGCCTGGACTTTGACTAGGCCAAAGCATAAATATGCTTCAATCTAAACCCTCCCATTGTTTCTATGGTTGTACATTTAGGGTGGTTGTCTTGCTGGGAGGTGAACCTCCATCCTCAAATCTTCTATATCTAACAAGTTTTCTTCCAGGACTGTCCTGGATGTAGATCCATCCATCTTCCCGTCCCCTCAGCATGATGCTGCCAGTATTGCGTTTTCAGAGCAATTGAGGCTTGCATTCAACTCTTTCATAGAAGAAGGGTTTGTGGATTGAACGGCTAATTGTTGTCCCATTCAGCAGAGTCTCCATCCTGAGCCGTGGATCTCTGTAGCTCCTCTAGAGTAACCATGGTCCTAATGGCAGAACTTCCTTCCTACCCAGATTAAATCATGCAAAGGTGGACTGTCCACTGATTAGGTCACTTCTGGGAGCAACACTGGATTTATTTAGGGGCATCAGTGTAGAGGGGCAGAATAAAAACGCATGCCACAACTGTGTTGAAAACCATTCATAATCTCCCCTTCACTTCACAATTATGTGTGTTTTTAGTCTCTCAGAATATATCCCAATAAAAATAAGCAGTAGTTTGTTGTTGCAGCATGAAAAATGTGAAAAACCTGAAGGGGTTTGAATGCTTTAGTAAGGCACTATAGAGATAAATGTCTGTGTGGTCATGTGACACACGTATCTTCCTATAATCACCTGTTTTGCAGCAGAGTCAGGTTGTATGAGTCCACGTCTCCTGGCGGTTTCTCCCACGTCGCCCGAAGGCCGTTGACTCCAGATTCACTCAGGCTGATCCTATCCAGTGCCATGGGAACTGAAACACCATTAACACAAGAACATTTATGTTAGCAAAGCTCCAACCATGATTAGATCATCATCTCAACAATAAAGGAAAAAATGCAAGCACTTTATGATAGGATTGGTTGACCCACCTGTCCTCCCCTCCACAGACACAGATGTGTTCAGGTTCCCACTCCTTGTTGTCACAGTGATGATGTAGTGTCTTCCAGGTGTGAGCACATTAAACGTGCACTCCCTCATGTTCGGCTCCACCTCTCGTGTGTCCACTGTGGCGTCACCTAGGACAGGAGTCAGCAACCTTTACGACCCACAGAGCCATTTCTGCCCTCAGTCCAGCTAAACAAATTTGGCTTAGAGCCACAAAAGTTACACATCTCTCTGAAACAAGAGCTTGTTTTTATAGTATTCTATAGGAAAATTGTTTACAATTTTTAATTTAAGATCAACCATTTTTATTATTTAACTAACAGTATTTTTATGTTTAATGCATTTTCTTCAATTGGACATTTGATTTTTATAGCAAATGGCATCAAAATGATGAAAAAGCAACTTATTGACAAAAAGATACTTCATTTATCTATAGTAAAATATTCTATACACCATTAGTTTCTTTCTTTCTGGAAATGTTATGCATATATGGATCAATGTGTGCTTCTGTGCTTTTTTGTCTCTCTTGTTGTGTCTCTGCTCTGTCTTCTGTAACCCCCAGTCGGTCGAGGCAGATGACCGTTCATACTGGTTCTGGTTCTGCCGGAGGTTTTCCTTCCTGTTAATGGGGAGTTCTTCCCACTGTTGCTTCATGCTTGCTCAGTATGAGGGATTGCAGCAAAGCCATGTACAATGCAGATGACTCTTCCTGTGGCTCTACGCTTCCCCAGGAGTGAATGCTGCTTGTCGGGACTTTGATACAATCAACTGGTTCCCTTATAAAGGAAATTTTTGACCAATCTGTATAATATGATTGAACTTGACTTTGTAAAGTGCCTTGAGATGACATGTTTCATGAATTGGCGCTATATAAATAAAATTGAATTGAATTGAATATATTGCAGAACTAAATGCATCCTAAAGCTAGCAATTTTAAATGACCTTTACATTTAGACCCTCCTGCATTTTTGGTCTAAGTTTTTAAGAGCCAAAGCTGAAGGTGTAATGAGCCACAAGCAGCTCTGGAGCTGCGGGGATTACAAGAACTTCCAAGCTGTAAATTTTTCATGCACTTTCTGGTTGGGATTTGGCGTTACCATGGCGAATGGTGAGGAAGTAGCCGTCACGTGACCCGGTAGGGGCGTGGTTCCACATGGCGCTGAGCAAGGTCTCCTCAGAGTGGCGAATGTGAAGATCCACCACTGGAGCGGGAGCTTCAGAGACATATTTTACACAGATGAGTTTTATTTTTTTATCTCCTGACCCACATTTGTTGTAATTAGAGCATTAATAATGTGTGAGTCAAGTTTATTTATTTAGCCACAAAACACCTAGTGAAAACTCAAAAATTTAAGTTACAACGGCGTCTTGGCCAAATTACACAAACACACATTAACGTTTTAAAACATCAGAGGTCACTGTGACAATAACTGATGTCCAACGACGCCTCCCACCGCAGGAAAAAAATAATAAACCAAAATAGGCACATTAAGATGTTTTGCGTTTTTTTTAAATCCTAAACATCTGGAATGAGTTCATCCAAATTTGGATTTTAGAGGCGATTCAATACATTTCAGTCATTTATTACTCATTTATTTGGTAATTTATTAACTTTGCATGTATTTTACATGTTTTCTAACATTTTTGTTTTAACCTGTCTTGCATTTCTCCTGTATGTGAAAACCTGTAACTTTGCTTTCTGACCCGTTAATCCGTCACAGCTGCTGTTGGCCGTCAGTCCGCCGCTCTCAACCCTCAGCACGGCTCGGTACCGTCTTCCAGGTGTCAGTTCTGTCCCCGGAAAGCTGAAGTTCACGGCATCACGGTCCAGGACGGTACTGACCAGCTGCTGCAAGCCGTCAAACAGGAAAACCCTGTAGCTCTCCCAGTGACCAGCGGGGGGCGCCCAAGTAAGTAGAAGCCCGCCGGAAGGAGAAGGAGACAAGTAGAGGCGCGAAGCTGGCGCCGGAGCTGCGAACCGAACAGAAACAGGATAGGAAAAAGAAAAAGGGAGAAGAGAAAAGAGTTTTGTCTTGTCGTGTCACCTGTCCAGACGGTGGTTTTTGATTGGTTCGTCAGGGTGCCACTGACGGACATCACTTCGACCTGGTAGGCCGTGCCGGGGGTGAGCTGGTAGGCGGCGACGTCGGTGACGTCTCCAGGTTGAGTCGTCGGCGGGTTGAACGTGTCGTTGCAGGAAAAGGTGACGACGACAGCGTCCACGTCGCCTTCGGGCCTTTGCCATGACAAACGAAGGCTGGTGGCGTTGCTCTCCGAGGTGATGTTGGAGACCGCAGGGGGCACTAGGGAGGAAATAAAGTGTTAAAACTTTATTTTTGCCTTCTTTTTCTCCTTCTCTTCTTTCATCTTCATGTCGCTTTTACGTCACTCTTTTTTTTTTTACCTCCAAGGTTCTTCTTCCTTCTCCGTTTCTACTCCTTATTTCCTTCTCTGCCTGTCCTTTTCCCTCCTTTCCTACCCTACCATCTGTCCTCTTTAGCATCTTTTGCTTTTCCTTCATGCTCTTCACTCCTCCCCTCACTTCATCCCTCATTCTTTCCTTTCCTTCTGCTCTTGGCCTCTACCTGTGCGAGCCTCGATCGTCCTGCTGTTCTGCAACCCGCCGGCCTCCGTCACCACCGTAATGTCGTACAGCCGCCCTGGCGTCAGGTCACTGATTGTGTGTTGCGTCGTCGTGCTTCCCAACGTCTCGTTCTTCAGCAGAACTGGATTTGAAAAGATAAAAAAAAAAGGTTTCACCCCTTGAAGCATCTTGTTTCTTAAAAATTATTAGATTCTGGTAGAGATGCACCATCAAACTTTCCGTAGCCAATCACAATTTCCAGTTTTCTTATATGCCTGACCATCACATGTCAGTTTTGATTTCTATTTTCTACAATCAAATCCCACATGGTGCAGGTTGTGCAACGCCAAACTTCTAGTTTATTCAAACCATTTTAATAATTTTCCATTAGAAATTGGAATAAAAGGCCGAGTTTAAGCTGTCATAACTCCAACACAAAACATTTTGTGGCTACCAGAAGGTTCTGCGAGTCAAGCTTCAAGGATAATAAACTCTCACATTTGCGACGCTCCTACGTACCAGACTGATTTGAACCCTTTGCATGTTCCCGCAGCTGCAGCCTGAAGCGCTGCGTCCTGCCTGGGCCGGCCTGCCAGGAAAGGCCCAGGCTGCTGCTAGTTCTGGAGGTCACCGCCAGGCCGACCACCGCTGAAGGCCCTGATGCAACAGAAAATATACCGAAACTGTCAAGAAACACATTTTTGCACCAATATTATTTTGCACTGCCAACATTGAACATTTCAAATGAATGCCTTTTTTGCACCATTATTTTTGCACTATAAACATGGTGGAACATTCTTGTGCACACTTATCTCTGCTGCACTTTGTATTGTAATGTTATTTTATTTCAATTGCAGTCTCATTACGTTGTCGTAAGCTGTATGCAATGAAATTTGGTTTGTATGCACTCTGTACATACAAAATGACAATAAAGTTTGTCTAAGTCTGAGTCTAAATCACCTTTTATTGGCTTTTAGTCCTAACAATGACCTCAAACTTGAAATGTCACCTACACTAGAACTGCTACTCTCCCTTTGCTCCCTTTAAAGTGTCCTTGCTGGACCACAGGAGGACATTTTTTAGTTTTTTTTTTGTCCTTGTTGAGCTCCTGAAGCAGAGATGTTTCATCCTGATAAGATTCTTTGTCCTCTGTCTGAAGTGGCAGCGATAACACAAACGCCTGTCAATCCTCAGAGAGAGAACCGGTGGGAAAAACGGAGCGGGACTCTAAAACGGGTCGAAGACATGAGCAGATTATTAGTGTCCCAGCATGCTCACACTATGAGGTGAAATATGCTCTTCCTGCAGAAATCTTCCTGGACTTTCAGTTCAAAACAGATAATATAAAAGGAAGTCTCTTTACGACGTGTTTGTGCTAAAACTGGTTCAGAACATCCTTGACCCACAGTGGTCCACTTTATCAGCACGAGGGGAAGCCTGGGATTCAAAAACAACAGAACTGACCTGTTCTAGAAAAGGTTCTATAAAACCAATGTGGCTCTTTATAATCCTGAACTTCAACCATCAAGAGAAACATGTTAAGGGTCAAGAAACAAATATTTCTGACTACAACATGAGAAAGTCTGGCATAAAATGACGAGAGACAGATTTACAGCAACATTAGTTAGTAACAGCAAAATCTTTGCACACTCTTACTTATCTTGATCAGTAGGTTTTAAGGGTTTCTGGCCGTTTTCGCAGATTTTCAGAGAAATATCTCTTAAAATGTTGTTTTGAAATCCCTGTTCCAATTTCCAGTCTCAAATTTCCAGGTTTCTTGCTCAATCTTATAAGAATTAAAAGCAAAGATTATCTATAAACCTAGACAATATGTCAGTAAGTAAGCTGTAAACTTCCTAAAAAATAAAACACTCCATGAAATATTTAATAAGGTGGCAGGAAAAAAATTACCATGACTAGTTCAGGGTCCAAAAACCTTTGTGGATAAACCTTTGTGGAGGTTTATCCACAAACCTTTCAAAGCCGTCTGTTGGTTCTCAGGAATGTTGAACTTCATCCAAATATTCACCTTTTCTGAGCCAGACTTGTAGTTTTTGTCACTCATTTCAGAAAGTGAAACTCATTATCTAGTTTCATTAGTAAAATATTTGTACATTTGATGATTACAGATAAAAACCCAGAATGCTGTCTCTCAGAAAAGTAGAATATTGTGAAAAAGTTATAGAAAGTTGAGTTCCACTCAACTTATTTGTATTGTAAACATATTTTACCACAATACCCAGCACTTTAATTTAATAATTTACTTATTTATTTAGTAGGAGAGGAAAGGAAGAACAAGAAGAAAAAAAGAAAAGGTGGAAGAAAGAGGAGCTAAAAGGAAAAGAATGATAAAACAATTATTGAAAAAAACATGTACTTCGTTTAATTGAAAATCTGCAGTTCATATATTGTCCACGAGGGGCGCCGTGTTTTAATCAGCAGATGGTAGCACTGAGCTTCAGATGTGGAAAATTGACTTTAAATAATTTCTTAATTTTTATCTGTTTGATGTATTTTGTCATGCAGGACAGTGATTTTAAGTTCCAAAAAATGTGAATAAATGTTTTTCAACATTGTACGATCACTGTGATCAGTTCTTATGCATAATGCACAAGTAAATGTTTAACTGAGTAAAAGTATTGTTGAAATACTTTTCTTAAAAACACTGAGGTTATTCATAATATGTTTTGTAAAAGTGAAATTAATTTAATATAAAAATCATCAACAAGTCCACATTTATTAGTTCTATTTAATCTTGCAATGAGTTTACTCGTGTGGTCCTCTTGAGATCAGATTAAGTTGAATGCGGCCCCTCAACTAAAATCAGTTTGACACCCCTGAGTGACAGGAACCGTTTTTTTTTTTTCTGTTCAGAGAAAGAAGGTTAACTATTTGTCTTTCAGTGCAATTAAAACACCGTTAAGTAAACATTCATTCTGATGGAAAAGGTGAAAGGGGAGTCCATAATATTTTCACATCACTGTATCTGAGGTGAACATCTCCTAACAGCAGCATCAGTCAACACGCGGCTCAACCCGGCGCCCACTTTTTGCCGCTTCAAGAGTTAAGAAAACTTAAACAAAAGTGCGTAAAGGTCAGCGGAGCCTCCAGAGATAAGAACGCTCCGACTGGACAGCAATGGCTGCGAAGGTTACCGTCGGGACTCGGCCCGGCGCAGCAACGCCCCGTTTCCTTGGAACGCAGCACACACGCACCCTCACACCCTTTCCCACAGAACAAAGAAACAATGGAGGCAGGAAATGGCCGAACCAGAGCTCTGCCCACCATGGAAATGCACACCGAGAGTCCAACTTCTGTTCTGGACGCCCGCCAGCGTGGGGACGCGACGCACACACGCATTTCTAACGCGCACCGCCGCGGCCCTATCGCTGCGCCTCAGCAGGGCTGCGGTTCCTGTAGCTAATCACAGAGCGGCAGAGAGGGGAAGCTTCATGACATTAACTCTGAGACACAGAGGGGGTGTGTGTGTGGGGGGGGGGGGTATGTTTGTTCACTTCAAACAGCCAGAGGTCAGAGGAGATGGAGGACAATGCAAGCAGAGAGGGAGAGCACACAGGTAAAGGTGTTGGAGAGCCGCCTAACATCACCAAACAGGCTGATAATTAAGGTTTGCTCACTCTATGTTCCAGTTATTTAAAAACATCTTGGAAAAAATCCCTTTATTTCTTTAATTCAACAGGAAATGAATGCTGCTTGTCGAAACTTTGATGCAATCAACTGGTTTCCTTATACAGGACATTTTTGACCAATCTGTGTAATATGATTGAACATGACTTTGTAAAGCGCCTTGAGATGACATGTTTCATGATTTGGCGCTATATAAATAAAATTGAATTGAACTGAAGTATGATTAGTCTTTACATTTAAAAACAATGTATAGAGGTTAAGAAGTCATGAAATGGGTCCCTGTACAGCGCAAGAAGGAAAAGAAAACTTGGACTGTAATAGCTATCATCCAAATGGTGTTTTAAATGTATTTTTCGGACCATAAGACGCATTAAATATTCTCCCCAAGTGTGTAATATCACTCCTCCACGTCCACAGCTCTCTATCCGTCTCTGTAGGGAGGACAGAGTAGCTGGACTACACTGCCCTGTTTCTAACATAAGGCCAAAATAAACGTAACTTTTATATTGAATTAACTTATTAGGTTTATTGTTGCTAGCGCGTACTCCAGGCTGCCTTACATGAATGGTCTTCTAGAACAGACATTACAGTCAGGCAGTCTTGTAGACAGCCCAGGGGTCCTATCAGGTAGTGACGCAGCCTACCGTAATGCTCCTAAAATCCATTGAACGGAGCGGCTTCATCGCTAACTAAAGACGTACTTACACATTTGAACATATTTTTGAGACAATTTAAGGATTTTAAGTGCGCCTTATAGTCCGAAAAATATGGTAGACAAGACAAAATAAAATGTCCCACAAGATCATCGGACAGACAGCTGACTGGTCACTGACACCCTCCAAAAAGGATCCGCTAAGTCGTTGCTAAAGAAGCTAGCTGTTTATAGAGTGCAGCATACAAGCATGTTGACAGAAAGTTGAGTGGAAGGAAAAAATGTGGTAGAAAGAGCCGCAGCTAAAACGGACCATTAAAGGGCCATGATTTCATAATTTCATTCCAGTTCACATAGAAATATAAAAAAAATGTGCAGTAACATAAAAGTAGCACCTTTACACAGTTTGTCATCAGTTCATCATTGTGCATCACTTTTCTCTTTTTGGACGTTTCTGGGTTGTTTTAATGTGTTGTGGAAAAACTGACATCTAGTGGCAGGACGATGTTATTACACAGTTAAAAAAAAATAATCAACATTTGCAACAGGAGGCACAGTTTTAACCACTTTATAAATTTTAAAAGGTTATATGCCTCTACTTTATGACATGATATGCCTTTTTTGGCTCAGATAAACTGCCTTGACGGGCCGGATTCGGCCTGCAGACCTTGAATTTGACATATGTGCCGTAGAGGATCTTTGGAGTATTGTCTAGAGGAAGATGAGACACCAGAATGATGCAGATGACCTGAAGGCAGCTGTCAAAGCAATCTGGGCAGCCAGTAACCTGACTCCGCCAGATGGATTTGCTCTGCATATCCATCTGGAAACCTTCCGTTGAAGTAATTTTGGGAAGGGGCTAAAATACTGGTTAGCTGATTGGCCTATGTTGGTGATAGACGGGCCAAATAAATCAATCAGATCAACGAAGCATATGACGTACTAACAGCGACGACGAAAACACAACCACAAGCTCTTGGAGAAACCAGTCGGAAGAAGAGCAAAAACATCTTTTCCTCTGAGAAAAATCTCCAGAGCAGTGTTTTGCTCTTCTTTCAGTGAAGAAATACTCTGTAATTCCGATAAAACTTCCTCGATAGCCACGCTAACGCTAGTTTCATCGGCTGAAGCCGCCATGTTCTTTAGACTGAACTGTCGCGCTTCTTGTTGCGTCACACCTCAACCCGCCTCAAAGCCAACGCTGATTGGACGTTCGTTTGGTGAACTGCTCCAAATTTTCTTTAACGGAGAGTAGCCAGACTGATCTGCGAGTGAAACCTTGAAAGCTCGCGAGATCAGGATGGTCTCACGAGGCCAGGCAGCCAGAACATCTCAGCAGAACCACAGGCTGGTCTCCATGCCACGCCGCATTGATGCAGGAATTCATGGACCCGCTACTGAGTCGGGATACAGGAAACTGCATGGACATACCGTTTAGTAGGAACATCTTCCTGTATTAATAAAGCTTTTTATTATTGTTCTGCAATCATTTTCTATTTTTTGAAAACTGTGTTTTTAATTTACTGCAGTTAATCTGTTAAAATGTGAGGCTGGAGGCGCTGAAATTTTGGTGAAATGAAAAAATTAAATCCTAGCTTTGGCCAAGCTACCATCTAGGAGCTCTAAACGCAGGTTCAGCAGGATAATAGTAGCTGCATCCTTCATCCTTCTCTCATGCCTTCTCTGCAAACCACCAAAGGTGCCGTGCTCTGTTTCAATAGGCCGACACAACCCCTCCAGCCTCTAAGGTGACCTTCATCAAACTCAAAGTGCTAATTATGCCGTCTTATGGCTCTACGAGGCAGATTTTACGTCTGCCGACCAGCAGATGCTCATTGATCTGCCACTCGTCAATCATCTTCAGCCCCTTCACTGGACCCAATCCAGACCAAATCGGGTCTTTCCCTCTGGGAGCCGAAGTAGTTAAATGTATAAATCATGGAAGTGTGCGAAGGGGACACAGCGACCTTTTGACAACGGATATGTAGTCAGACAGGTAGCCTAAGTGGCTGTCAGCATTATGAATGACGTCAAAGTGAAGGAAATGCGTCTTTGCTGGAAGTCAACAGCTTAAATACGCAGAGGAACGGAAGAGTAAACAGCATCTGTAGACGGGGATGTGTTCACATAAAGTCGAAAACAGCAGAATAACCGAGAGCAAAACGAGTTCTGCACTGTAAAAAGGGAACTAAAAGTAAGTGAAATTTTCTTGAAATTCGTTTATTTTTCCTTGATTTGAAAACCTAAATAAGATTATTTGCCAATGGAAAGAGAATGTCTACCCCTAAAATAAGATAATTAGAAATCCTGCACTTGAAATAAGATGATGGAGATAAATTCTTCTTATTTAAGTGCGAAAATCTTATTCCATTGGCAAATAGTTTTATTTACCTGCTCAAATCAATGAAAAATACTCTGAATTCAAGAGCATTTTACCTACTTTTAGTTCCCTTTTAGCAGTGTGGGAGTTTGAGGCGTGCTTCAAACAAACTCAACGATGGTTAAACCTCCACAGACATTTTTTTAATGTTACATTTTCTCAAGATTTCACCGTGTTGATGCAAACGGAGAGAAATGTGTCCAGAACAAGTGTTTTGTCATTAATTTTACATTTTTATGCTTTTTATATGGCTTTTAAACTAAGAAAAAAAACTGCCTTCTTGTGCCATTTTATTTCATTCAAAATATTATTTTAAATAATGTACAACTATTTATTTTCCAATTAAATTGTCTGCTAAAAATCCTGCTACAACCTCAAATTTAATTGTTCGTTTGTCTAGGTAAATATATTTTTAATATACTGCAACTTAGGAATTCATAACACAAGAAAAAGAAGACTAAATATGTTTAAAAGAGCTTTTTTGTGTCTCAGAGGATAAGGTGGAGCCAAAAACTAAAAGACCCACAAGAATGAAATAATCGGCAGAAAATATTTAAAAAAAGAAATTTCCAATTAGCTCCAAATCTCTCAGGTTGACATGAAGACTGAGGATTCATTTAAGCCAGGGGTGTCAAACATACGGCCCGCGGGCCGGTTAGTTTTTTTTCTTTTCCCAGTGTCCTGTCTGGTAACGTGGCAATAATAATTGTTGTCTTAATGCCAAAAAGAGCTCATCAGATTTGACTTTCACAAGTGGAGCAGTACTGCTTTTGCCATAGTGCTCCGCTTGATTTATGAATGTGAATAGTTTTATTATAATTCATGCGGGGAATATCTCAAATGATATGGACACTACAATGGGAAAGTAGGAGAGGAAAGGAAGAACAAGAAGAAAAAAAAGAAAAAGGTGAAAGAAAGAGGAGATAAAAGGAAGAGAATAATAAAACAATTATTGAAAAAAACGTACTTCGTTCAATTGAAAATCTGCAGTTCCTATATTGTCCACGAGGGGCGCTGTGTTTTAATCAGCAGATGGTAGCACTGAGCTTCAGATGTGGAAAATAGATTTTAAATAATTTCTTAATTTTTATCTGTTTGATGTATTTTGTCATGCAGGACAGTGTTTTTAAGTTCCATAAAATGTGAATAAATGTTTTTCAGCATTGTACAATCACTGTGATCAGTTATTATGCATAATGCACAAGTAAATGTTTAACTGAGTAAAAGTATTGTTGAAATTGCACATACTTTTCTTAAAAACGCTGATGTTATTCATAATATATTGTGTAAAAGTGAAATGCTTTTAATATAAAAATCAACAACAAGTCCACATTTATTAGTTCTATTTAATCTTGCAATGAGTTTACTCGTGTGGCCCTCTTGAGATCAGACTAAGCTGAATGCGGCTCCTCAACTAAAATCAGTTTGACACCCCTGATCTCAGCCATGGTTCTGATTTATTCAGAGATCTGATGGGAACATGAAGAGAGCTTACTGGTGTGCACGGTGACGTTTGCCGACTCGTCGTCCGTCTGCGACCAAACCTGCAGCTGATAGGCGGCTCCGGCTTCCAGGTGATCCAACACGCAGGTGAAAACCTCCGACCTGCTGCCGTTTCCTCCCTCCTCGCCTTCGACACGCGGTGGCTCTGTCGCTCGGTCCGCTTCCTGTCCCCCTACGGTCTCATTCCTCCGCCGTTCCCGTTCTGGGGTCCTTCGACAGTCGGAGGCGTCGGCTCCGGCGTCCGGCGACGTCACGGAGAAGGAGCAGTTCTGTCCAGGTGTGCTCACGGTCAGAGAGACGGAGCTCAGGCTGGACTCTGATCCAGACACAGAGATGCTGCAGGGATCCTCTGGGGGAGCTGCACTGCTCACAACCTGACGGCAGGATAGAGACAGAGAGCCTCATCAAAGTGTCGGTAAGCTCAGTTTAGGATCACATCTAAGATATTTTCAGGAAAAAAATATGATTTGCATTTTAGACCTACATAAAATCTAACATGAACAAGAGGTAAATACGACTTTTAAACACCGTCGGCTGACTTCCAGTGTCCTCTTACTGTATATGTCAGGCTTCGTATTTAGGAAACCAATTACATTCCTGAAAGAAAACTTAATATAATAAACAGTTTTAAGCCAGAAAGTCGGTTTAAGGACCATATATTCAGAACATAGCATTGTTGTCCTATTATTATCAACATTATTAACATGTTACACACGTTTCTGTGTGATTTAGGTTTCCTTCCACCAGCTTCTCACATTATCCCACTAGAAGAGCCTTTTGTCCCCAAGCTATAACTTCCTGGTTGTGTCTCCAACTGCTTCAGTTTTTCTACATCAAGTTCTTTTGCTAATGAAGTCGCTCCTCCAGCGGAACACCCCCACAGGATGATGCTGCCACCCTCGGGTGAACTTCACACGTCCGCAGACGTTTTACTTTTCATAGACGTCCGTCTTCAACTTTCACATTTTTGTTCTACAGCTGTAACGACGGTGGTCCTGACCAAACGCTTGTCCCACAGAACATGTCTCCAAAAATTAACATATTTGTCTTTTGCTTTTGAAGTAATGGCTTCTTCCTCGCCGAGCGGCCTTTCAGGTTCGGTCACTAAAGAAATTGTTTCACGGTTGATCTTATTGACCATTTCTTATGAGCTTCAGCACACTGCAAAAAGGGAACTAAAAAGTAAAGTAAAATTTTCATGAAATGAGTGTATTTGTCCTTGATATGAGCCGTCAAGGTTAAATGATCAACCAAAGGAATAAGATTTTTGATCTCAACTCCTCTCCATCATCGTATTTCAAGTGCAGTTTATCTAAATATCTTATTTTAGGGGTAAAAATATTCATTCCTTGGGCCGATAATGTTATTTACCTGCTCAAATCAAGGAAAAATGCACTTATTTCAAGAAGCTTTTACTTACTTTTAGTTCCCTTTTTGCAGTGAAGTCATGACATCACTGTTTGAAGATTGAAGTTGGAGAAAGCTGTCATTAAGCAAATAAACACAATTTTGACAAACCTTAATTACCTTAACCAGATGAAACTGAGTCTAATTTAATGTCAGACACTGAGAAAAAAAACCGTTGTCTTTTCATGTGGTGCATCAAGTGTTTAGTTTTTACTGCATAGATAAATAACACATTGACAAACGAACAAATTTAAGACCCAGTACGAGAAATCTCGGCCTATTACAAGTTTTTAACACTTAAAATGACAAAATGGTGTTCAGGTGTTCCTAAATTTGTGTCCAGCTTTAGGGGGAAAGTGTGGATGAGTAACAATAAGCTCCTCCAGGTCATCAACAAACATCAGTTTCTGCTCATTTCTATTTAGAAACTAAAGCTGCAAAGCTTCAAAGTCTTCAGATTACAGTGTTTTTCTTCAAGCAGCAGCTGTTTTATTTGAAATGAATTTAATGCTTTTGCTTTTAAACTTGTAAACACGAAACACAAGATGGATTTAACGGGGTGAGAGAAAAGAAAGAGAGAAAGCAGAGAAATTTCTAAAGACATGTAGCTGCAGGAAACTTATAGGAACCTGTCTGAGAAGCAGGAAAAAGCAAACTTTTACAGCCGGCTTTCATGTCTGCAGGGGACAGGTGTCCAAGTCTGGAAAACAAGTCCGAGGCTGGAGAGCAGCTTTGATGCTATTGTTCTGAGAAACGTTTAGGAGGCCGATAAAAACTTAAACCGAAGGCCACATTCTTCCTCTTTCTTACCAGACGTTAACCTCATCTAAATATCTGATTCATGACGAGGCAGAATATTATGACCACCACAGGGAAAGTGAATAACACTAATCATCTCTTCGTTAAGACGACTCATGGTAGGTGGGACACATAAGAAATTTTAATTTAACATTTTGTTCTCAAGCCAGAGATGTTAAGTCAAATATCAAGTCTCCTATTGAACAAAACAAATATTTTCTCATCAAATCAAACATCTGGGCCGCTGTAGGCTTAGACTCCAAACCTCAACTGTTATGTCCTCAGGCCTCAATTATTATATGAACATCTAATAATTTTCTTTAAATCTCTTAGTATGCATTAAAATCTTGTCTTTTAATCATTTAAATTTAATTCTCCATCTAAAAATCTGCTAAGAGGATGATTTATATAATTTTACAATGGATAAATGGTAAAATTTACACAATTAGAACTGCAAATAGACATTTATGCTCTAAGAAATAAAAGAAACCACCTTTAAGGTTTTAATGTTGAATTTCTGCTTTTATATCTCTATAATAATTAACTTAAAACTGTTTGTCCCCATCGTCCTATTGTCCTTCATTAGACTAAATCTGGTTTGGAGAGTTTTCTTCTCCTCGCTCTGAGTTGCAGAAGTTTTAGAAGAAAAAAAATCCTCATTTAAAACCTTAGATCTGAAATTCTCTACCGTTAAGAATTAGGACCAAAGGTATAAATAAATTAAAACACGACAAACAAGAAAGTGCAGGAAGTAAATAAGCTCAGCTTGTGAAAAAAAGGGAACAAGAAGTGCTTCTATTTTGATATTCTCAGCAGGAAGTGTAATGTAGCATCAAGATAAAGTTATTTATGAATCTACATGAAAACAGATTATTATGAGTCCTTAACATCCTATAATAATTCACCAATGTTGCTGGATAACAGTGAAGCTCATCCTTTCTCAGTAAAACACGAGCAGCTGCAGCCTGTAGCTCACAGACGGGCTTTCCTTCACTCTTTATTACAGGAGATAAAAACTGATAAAAAGACTTTATTTAGACCTCCAGTCTAAATAAAGTCTGAAATATTTTACTTTTGCGACTTAAGTGCAACTTAAGTCAGGCGTCTTAAACTTTTAAAAGCCTCAAACCTGCGTTCTGCTAAGTTTCCCCAGAGGTCAGTATCTATAAAAACATCTTAATTACTTAACTGTTTTTTTCTTTTCTTTTTACCATTCCATAATGCATTACTGATTTTTGTTTTGTATTTTAGTCAACAGATAATTTAGCTGGTAATTAGCTTTTATTGCACTTGACTTTTTCTGGGTTTTATGACAAATGTTTAATCTTTGCATTTCCTAATTCCACTTTTTATTATCTTTTCTTTTTAGCTATATCTCTGGCTTTACTTCTGTTTTTAAGTCTTTATAATATTTTTTCTTGTGTTTTCTTTTTTTTTTACTTAGTTTTTTACTGTAAAGCACTTTTCTGTTACACTTTCAGCTGAATGCAAAATGCTCTGCACTTTATAGACCCGCTGCTAACATCTCTGCATCAGTTTAGCCCATGGAGGTCCAACCCACTGTTTGGCAGGTGGTCATAATGTTATGCCTTATCTTTATAAGCATAAAAGAGGGAAAAACTATTTAAATATGTAACCATTAGAACACATCATCACAATTTCTGAGCTTAAAACCCAATCCAGAAGTTGCTATCAGAACGTCTGCTCCGGTTTCACTTCATGACGTAATTTTTTGCACTTCTTAATATCCAACCAACCACTGTGACACTTTGGTGAAGTTTTCTCATTTTGCAACACCTCAGATGTTCTGGCTCTGAGAAAACCGAGCCGTGAGGAGACGGCCGCTCCTCCCGCCGCCAAATCAGGAGTAAATCCTCTGAAAGGAGAAATTTTAGTCGAATTTCCTGCTCAGTCTGACACACAGAAATAGGGAAAACATGAAGCTTTAGGAATATTTGTCCAAAGTGACATCTCTGACTTACATTGGGGGGGAAAACATGTCAGCTGATATTTTTCATTCAGTATAAAAAGCCAAAGCTGATGTGTAAATTAGGACAAATTAAACGTTTCCTGACTAGTTTTCTATAAAGAGACACAGCAGCAGCATCAGGCGGCTGCTGTGACAGATAATCAGCCGCCGCCATTTAAAGACGGCCGTCACGTTTCGGGTCCTCTTGGTGTGTGTGCGGTAACGCCGTCGGTGGCGGCCGCTTTGAGCTGAAAACCGGGAAGCGGAGCAGAAAATGAAGTTCAGGGAGTTCAGAGATGACAGAGACGGGAAGAGCAGGAAGCGATCCAGGGGAAAATCAAACTGGAAAACAAAATATTAGCCGTACTGCTGGTGGACGATGAGGGAAGCTCAACAATCTGCTTTAAGTCTGCAGAATCAAGAGCAACTAATTTCAGCTCCTCTATGCAGAGTAAAATTACACCGTTACAGTTTCTTTGCAGTAACTGTGTTTGTCGTGAACCAAACAGGATTTTAAATCCGAGACATAACGTTCATTCACCGCCCCGCTGACCCGTTATCGTTAAGCACCAATTAACCGTCTTAATGATTGACAGGATTGTTTGTTTTACTATTTTTCTCACACTGCTGCTTCCATCAGAGCATCAATTAATACAAATACATCTAAATATACCGCTTGTCTGTGCAGACCAGGATTAAATTACATAAAAATCACATTCATGTCACCACCGTCTTGAAGAACCCGATCAAGTTTTTTTTAAGAGCAGATTTTTGTGTTTGAGCCGTTTGTGGAACTGCAAAGAAGTTGTAAATACTTTTTTGTTTCATCTCTTCTGCAGCGAGGGGGAACTCACAAACAAAAACATTTAATTAGCCTAAAGTTAACGGACCTGCAGGTCAAACGAGATAAAAAAGGGGATTCTTTAGCACCGTCGACAGAAGGCTGGTCGGCTCCATCCTCCTAACAAGATTAGTTTTCAGTCTTTAGAGTTTTTGTCATGTCGGAGGACCAATCTTCACACCGTCAACGTTCCAGATGAGAGGAGGAGGTTCTAGTCGGAGATCTTCTGATCTGTGACCTTGTGCATAACGGTTCCACCTCAGGTTCTCCAAACCAAGCCGGGTCCAGACCAGCGGTTTTCAGTCCTGGGCTTTGTGTTCAGGATGTTTCTCTGCTCCAGCACACCTGATGAACCTCCTCAGGGTCCCACAAAGGGCTGCATACGCCTGTTAATCAGCCATTCAATCAAGACAGGTGTGTTGCTGCAGGTAAACACCTGCCTACAACAGGCAGCTCGAGAATTCAGAACCACAGGGCCAGACGAACATGACCGGGTTTCGTGGAAACAAGCTCAGAGGAAGAGCAGAGAGAAATCCTGGTGTCTGTGATGGGATGAGAGGACCCCCAGTCTGCAGGGCTGATGATGCACAGGACGCCTACGTCGCTTTTTAAGCCTCGTTAGTAGCTCAGGTGCAGAGGGTGTCCTTGACAGGCCTGTCTGCAATTCATATTTGGCTGATTTAAAAACGTTCAGAGCGTCACGAGGAGGAAAAACCTGAAGGAAAAGAACAGCATGGAGCTGCAGAAACCTCCAAAGAATCTTGATTAGCATCTTTACTAATATCTTCAGGTCCTAAATTAATAAAAAATGTAATTAAAAAGAAAATGATGACCTGCTTGCGTCTTCAAAATAAACCGGCAGCTCTATTAAATACGCAGCCGACTCCGACAGACAAACATTTCAATAGATTCATCCTTTCAATCCAAATAAAACTTGATTTTCTGTTTCTCTTCTACACTTTGAGGATTTCATGCGGTTTTGTTTCTGCTTCGTTTTTCCTATCTTCCTCATTTTTTGCCATCTATAAATTAATTACATTTTACTTTAGATGTGGAACAAAAAAAGAATTAACCAAAAAATTATTTTTACCTCAAACACAGATTTAGGTTTTTGCGGGATTATTTAACACATTTTTTTAAAAATGTTTAAAAGTTAATTTCAGCTTTTTTTATTTTCCATGGTCTGAAGAGCATTTAAAGTTTAGCACCTTCTCCCTGCAGATCTTTATTTGCTCATTTTAATAAAAAAGGGTCTCCTTTAGAGCATAACTTAGTTTTCATGACCCAGAATAAACATTTAGGAAGAAAAGAACAAAAACAACCTCGTTTCAAACAAAGTTTCCAAACCAGCTGTTTGATGGCGTTCTTCTTTCTCTTTGTGTTTTTAGTCCTGAAATTTACAGCTAGAGAAATTATTTCTCTCACTTTCTGAATATTGAGTTTCTGCAGCTGAGATATAAAGGAGGCATCAAGCAGTAACTATTTCACTTCATGATGTTTTTAACTTTAATAAAGCTGAGAAAAAGGTTTTCTCTCTAACTTTCAATGCAGCCTAAAGAGCCTCAGAAGACATTATGACTGATGTATTTCACACCTTACAGGCAACAATTGTTCACCATGAAAAACGGTTCTACGTTAGACTGTCTTGTAAACAAAAAAACATAATGTTTTCGCCTAAATAAGCATAAAAAAGTGGATGAAATGTGGCGAACGCCGGCTTGGATTGGGCAGACTGACCTGGAGCAGCAGCAGCAGCGAGGTGAACCCCAGGCAGCAGGAGAAACTTCCAGCTTTACATTTCAACATTTTCATCGTCCTTCAGATCCTCAGTAGGAGCACGCACCACCATAATCCTGAGGTCCGAGATGTTCCCAAGGCAGATACTCCCCCCGTTTAATCTCCAAGTTGTCTTCTCTGCTGTCCGCCGTGTGTAAAACAAAGCGTCCTTCTGTCACCTGCAAAACAAACTAATTCCTTATTTTGTGTTAAATGCGTCTCCTCGTGGAACCGTTTCCATCCTGGACTCAGACCTCCTCAGACTGGACCTTTTCCTCTCTGGACCTGTCTCACCAGCTGCTCTCTTCCTGCCTGTCTGTCTGTCCGAGGTGTCGACGCTCCGACTCTCCAAACGGACTTCCTGAATCGGGCCGACAGCCCTGAGTCACGGCAAAGGCACGACGACAAACCCAGCGGAGATGGAGACTATTAATAGGCCCTGCAGGAGAAACAGCAGCACACCTAGCCGCTCCGACAACACAGGCAGATGATAAAAATACAGAGTCGGATAAAAGTTCTCTCCATTTCTAAGTGTCATTTTGCTGCTTTGGTGGCTCTGAAGAATAAATTAGAACGCTGCTTTTACTCTACAGATAAACACAGATGTCTCACATAAGGAGCACATGAATAGATCACAAACACTCAGCATTCTGAAGCAGGTTTGATCAGTTTAAGCCTTCTGAGTGTTGAAGTGAGAGGGAACACCATGGTGGGATACAAAGAGCCTGCCAAGGCCTCCAGGAAGAAGACAGTAGCAACGTATAAATCAGAAGAGTGATTTAAATTAGCCTTGGAAGATTTTGAAAGCAGCCATTTCCTTGTATGGAAAGGTGCCGACCAGGGAGGGACGTTCAATTCAGTTCAATTTAAGGAAACATCAACAAAGACCGCAGGATGTCAGGACTAACAGTGTTTGGACAGAAATCTAAAAGTACAATATTCTCGTGAAAAGAACCTAATTTTTAACTGTGAAGCACGGAGGGGGAAGTGTCATGGTCTGAGGACGCATTACTGCAGCAGCTCCTAGCATGAACTCTTCAGATGTGTAAAAACAAAATGCATAAAGAACTAGAACTGGACCCTGCAACCTAAAAGTACCAAGTATTGGCTGAAAAGTAAGAAATGGCATGTCCAGGAATGGCCTAGTCAAAGGGTAGATGGAGACAAGAAGCTCCTCACTGAACTCACCTCAACCAAAGGGGGTCAAACTGGTTATTAGGGTGTCCTAACTTTCTCCTCAGCTATAAAATGCATTTTTTGCTGATATCTTTTTATGAATAAACCTTAATGATACATTAAAAAAACAATAATATTAGACTTCAATATCTGAACCTTTGTTTTTTTTAAACTGAATGTTTAATGGCGTGCCCCCTTTTCTTCACAACTGTATACTGGGATATTTATTTCTTATTTAATTTATTGTTATGAAATATGAACAGACCAAGAAGAACCGAGTTTCACAGATAAAGATTTTAAACAAATAAAAACGATAACCTTATTGTTATGTTTAGATTGTTGGCTAATCCCAGGGACTGACCCTAGGTGAGACTGGGACCAGCTGGCAATTAATTTTTTTGACCGCATACATTTATAAATCCACTTCTAGAACTATCAAAGTACATTTTCAATAAAATTATTTATTGACATATACTTTCATACGGTAATCTATTTTTGTGAAATACTTAAACAACAGTAAAAAGCCTAGAAATTGACCAGAATTGTCCTAATATGGCCCATAATTTATAGTGGCTATATTTCCCAGCTGCTATAATTAATTGATTTAAAGATGGACAGAGACTTTCAAACAGTCTAACAAGCCTTAAAGTTGGCGCTGCACATAACGAGCTTATATAATTAATAGGTTGCCTTTTTCCCCAGTTTGACCCGGAGGTCAAAACTCTAGTAACGGCACCACAAGGTGGCAATATGCAGCGAATTGTCTCAGAAACACTGATATAATTACATCACCTCAATTAAACTAATTTCTGCCAGCTTTAGAGACAATTAGCCAATCATGTACGTACCCAACCATGTTATATGTGTTTGTTTCCCTTTAGATCAGGGGTGTCCCAACTCATTTCAATGTTTGGGCCACTCTGCCATCATGAAGTCATTAAAAACGCAGGTTGCACCTGTATAGATGATACTTTTGATTTCATCATTTCAGTTCACATAGAAGTGAAAAAAAATGCACAGTAACACAAAAGTAGCACCCTTAGGCCCATTTTATACAGTTCTTCTGCAAAAAAAAGTTGATATTGGGATGAGTTATACTTTAAACTCATCATTCTGCATCACCTTTTCTCTTTTTGGAGATTTCTGTTTTTTTTTTAATGTGTTGTTGAAAAACTGACATCTAGTGGCAGGATGCTGTTACTACACCGAAAAATAATCAACATTTGCTACGGGAAGCACAGTTTTAGCCACTTTATACAACATAAAAGGATATATGCCTTTACTTTCTGACACGACATGAGGGCCAATAAATTGACTTGACGGGCTGATTTCGGCCTGCGCACCTTGAGTTTGACACATGTGCTTTACAGTATTTTTAATAAATGTGTAGGGATAATTTATAAGAAAGCTCAAATATCACCTATAATATACTATAATAAAAACTTGAGAACTTCCAAAAATAAAATATATAATTTGGATAAAATCTGTATAACATAACGACCCACATTTAAAATACCATCCTTATTTTAACATTTGCTGCCATTTAATCCCACCACCTCTGGTAAAGGGATTTATTTTTTCCACTTTTTAATTACTGTATTATGGCAGCATTCTGTCAGAGATTTATTATTCTAAATGTTTTACCTCTGTCCAATCATGATTATCAAGCACCATTTTTATTACACCGCACGTTTAGGAGGAAAGACTGGCCTTTTTGTGTTCTGGGTTCAACTAGTCAAGTAAACGTAATTTTACAATATTCAGCTAATTTCCTATTAACATTTTCCTGATATTGTTTCATCATTATAGACTCCTATCATCTATTAAATATATCAACGAGGTCCTCATTGTTAAAACTCAATGACTCATAAATGTGTTGGCTGCGAGCAGGGACTTAATTTCAGCCACAAAACGTTGGACTCGACTCTTTTGTTAACCAGTGTTGCGGGTTAAAGGCCAAACTCTTTTTGTTTCAGCTGGTCTGAGCCACATTTAGCCATCCACGCCTCTTTCCTTCCTTCCTGCTGCCCTCCTCTTTCACTGCTAGAGTTTCTAGGAACAGAAGTTTCACAATATCACAGAAAACTTTTACCAGTAAACTTAAAGCAATTTACCAACTGACACCACCCTGCTAAATTAATAATTATATGGTTTAATCTTTTGATGTAGCTCATTAATGAGCGGCGTAAAAATACCAAACGGACTGAAGACTTGTTGTCAAAGCCCACTTCAGACAATACTCAGCGAAACACATCACAAAAAATAAAATCTGTCTCAAGAGCATGGGTGTCCAACGTGTGGCCCGGGGCCCATTTGTGGCCCTTGCAATAACTTTGAGTGACCGCAGTTCCATAATAGTACAAATTTGTCCTTCCAGCAAATGGCGCTGATACAGATTGACACTTATTGTAATTTTTCCAATATGAAGTTTTCAAAGAAAACTCTTCTTGAATGAAATATGTCAAGTACGATACAAAGTAGGGATGCAAACAAATAATTGACTTACCATTTATTGTCGAATAATGGTTAATCAGATTAAAGTTTGTACAATCTGATAAACTGATAACGTCCGCTTAGCCAAACCTTCTTTCAGCGTTGTGGTATCGCCACCATCCAGCACACTCCACAACGTAGTCTGGGGTGGGATTATTTTTCCACCGTTTACTGACAACAGGGATGCAAAACACTCTTTATGCGGTTCCGTTTTTAAATATAAAAATTCAATGAATTCCTTAAGTTGTCAGCTAAATAGCTCGATTCAGCCGGGCTGCCTGGCGGAGCAGGGTCAGCTTCCCAACCAAAACTCACTGATGTGCTCAAAAGGAACGGACGGGATGATGAAAAAGTGGAAGGCATTACGCAAAAATTGGTAACATGATATTTTTTATGGGCCGCACAGTTTGTCTATCATGACATGATGCCAAAAGCATGGTTGATGATTCAACTTATTTGTTTCTATTCAGTAACCTAATAGAATCCTGTTTTGTTATATTTTCTAAATATGTCTAAGTTTAATAATGTGGGAGAAAACCACAAATGTTGTTTATCCAGTCAGTACTTAATACCAGGAGCACAATAAACTGGTAAAATATAATGATGTGCCTTTGACTTTTTTTAATGTATACGTCAATAGCTCACACTGGTTGCACACAAAGTTTTAATGAAAGATTATTCATTAGTTGTTATTTTGGTGTTTTATGCTTTGTTTTTGCTCAGTTTTTGCTTAATTTGTTAGTAAATAAAGCTTTTCATGTTTATTTACAATTATAACGGAAGTACGACCCCAACGCTGGGGCTATTTATCCACAAAAAGGACCATCAAAACATAATCAGGATGGAGGCTTGGTGTATATAATCTCATTTTATAATGATCAAACAGTTTTTGATGTTTTTTTAAGGATATAACGTGGCTATGTACCTTTGACATTCACCATATAGTAAATAAAATGAACCCTTCATGTTATAGAAAGACCCTCTTGATAATAACTTGATATAACTATGGTTTTAAAGAAATCAATCATTTAATCGTTAGTCGACCAATAAGATCAATAAACTTTAGATTAACTCATTAACTTGCATTCCTAATACAAAGTATTTTTCTTTTGTTATCTTTCCCCCCTTTGTAGAATTTTATTTATTGTGTGTTATTGTACTTTGCTAGTTTTGCTGTTGATTATATTTATTTAACTTAACCCATTCATTAAAACTTGGCTAAATACAGCAAAAGTTTTCAAAGAAAGATGTTTGGGAATTGACAAAAGAAAAACATTTCAACATCAACAAAATAGAAAATATTTGACCCAACAAATTAGGAAACTTTACCTTTCTTTCATTAAGGCAAACATCTAAGAACATTTTTGAACCAACAACAGTTTTTTTTTTCATTAAAATATTGCATGTTTAATTTATAACTGAGCAGGAATTCAAAATAAATTTTGTGTTTTCAGTTGGGATAAAAATATGGCCCTAAGTAATGTCAACTTGGCAGTTTTGGCCTGGGATGCAAAAGGTTTAGGGCCCACTTGTTATGATGTTATGTGAAGACACCACAGTTCTTATCTTCAGCGTATTTATTGCACAGATTACAGGTAACAGTATATATGAGGGTAGAGTAGATAAGGTTACAGCACTACTCAGTGGCTAATGTTCTGGACCATTAACAACATTCAAGTTAGCTTGTAGTACATTACAAGTCATGTATCATACGTATATTAGTAAGACCGTAGTGCACTAATCAACATCAAGTGTACTCAGACTGATGACTCGTAGTGCCCAAACAGTTTAAAGGGACCCCAATGTTTCTAATTGCTAAAAGTCACAATTGCTTGTCATAAAGTCATCAGCTAACCACAAATTGTGCTCATAAATGCACTTTTTTGAAATAGTGCCACAAATAGAAAAGGCAAAACCTAAATAAGCAAACAAATTTAAGACCTAAATAAATGTCATTTGAGACCCATAGAAAAACTGAATGGGAGGCAGATCCTTTAGCTATCAGGCTCCTCTCCTGTGGAACCAACTCCCAGTTTTGGTCCGTGAGGCAGACACCCCGTCTACTTTTAAGACTAATCTTAAAACTTTCCTTTGTGACAAAGCTTCTAGTCAGAGTGGCTCATGTTACTCTGAGCTACCTCTATAGTTATGCTGCTATAGGCTTAGGCTGCTGGAGGACATCAGGGTCTATTTCTCTCACTCTGCTGAGTTCTCCTACTGCTCTCCAGTCTGCATTTTTTGTTGTTATTTCAGCTTTTAACTTTTTGTTCTCTGTCATTTTTCTCTTCATAGAAGGTACGCCTGGTCTGGTGTTCTGTTAGCTGTGACATCATCAGGGGAGGCAGATCATCCTCTATTACCATCTAACATAGAAAGTACTCCTGGGTCAATGTGAGCTTCTGTGCTTTCTGTGTCTCTGCTCTGTCTTCTCTAAGCCCCAGTGGGTGGAGGCAGATGAGCGTTCACACTGAGCCTGGTTCTGGTTCTGCTGGAGGTTCTCCTCCCTGTTAAAGGGGAGTTTTCCTCTCCACTGTCGCTTCATGCATGCTCAGTATAAGGGATTGCTGCAAAGCCATCAACAATGCAGACGAATGATGTCCACTGTGGCTCTACGCTCTTTCAGGAGGAGTGAATGCTGCTTGGAGAGACTTGATGCAACCTGCTGGGTTTCCTTAGAGAGGAAACTTTCTCACCAACCTGGAGGATCTGATGGAGTCTGACTCTGGAAAGAGCCTTGAGATGACAATTGTTTTGAATTGGCGCAATATAAATAAAATTTTATTGAATGCTATGACTATTTAAAGCTTTAAATTTTCATGACCAAATTCAAGACATTTTAAGACCCCAATGAAGCTCAGGACAGAGACTGGAGGGTTGGAATCGACCCGCCACTTATGCAACCCCTGATCCATGAAGGGAGTAAGTCACAGACCCGAGTTTGACGAGTAGACGTAAAGCAAGGTTGGAACAACACAGCTGGTTTTGCCATGTATATGGTGCCATTTTCAGTTTTCTGCTAAATGCAACAACTTTTATTTTCATATAAAATGTAGCTTTTTCATGTAGCTACAGACAAAAGCAGTTTGCCCACTTGGTGCAGAGACCTAAGAATGCTCTGAGGGTTAATGAATAATGTCACTGCCCTTAGTTTCAGGTTTCATCATTTATGCTTAAGTGGCAAACCAGCAGTTCAAATATCAGTGTATGGGTGAAATTTCACAGTCCTATACTCTTATTTATAATTTTTATTCATAAGTTTGATGTAAAAACTGATGTTAATGTAATTTTTATATCTTTTTGTCCTCCTTAGAGGTCAGAGACTGTAGACAGAACACCTCAGCCCACATAGTGAGTTGTAAATAAATAAGAACCAGAGATGTGCCTTTTACAGATCAGTGAAATTGATTTTAAAATCATGTGTAAACCTCCCTGTACGATAAAGACTTCCTTGTTTACTTTTTAAAATCTGAAATATGCAGCCAGTAGTTTGAGAAAAATTGATGAACTGAAATATCGGACCACTTTCTTTGTACCCATTTAAAAATATGCTAACATATTGACAAGTTTGATTTTACCTTTGAACTAAAAGCATTTAGGGTCCCTTTAAATCTTGGTCAACAACCTTAAACATTAAAGTACACAAAATGTACAACATCCTACTATACAGAGTAGACACATTACTACGTCAGAGGCAGTGTGTGTTGTTGTACCGGCTCCTGCAGGGGGCGCTGAGAGGAACTCACTTTCACTTCAGCCAGGGCGGATACGCCGACGTCCGAATTTCCATCCAAATCCTGGATGAGCCCGAAGTGAAACAAGCGAGTGATAGTGGTACCAGGAGGCCAGTTGGGTTTTGTAGACTTAAAAGGTCCCTAGCTTTATGTCCAATGATTGTATCATAATGAAAGGAGTAAATAAAAATATATCTGTACATACAAAAAGTCTTTAAGAGTCTTTCTTCTCTGCAATCTGTTCATTCCGGTCCCAACAATCCCAGTTTTTAGCAGCAAGATACTTGTGTTTGTGGTCTATGGATAGAAACTCAACTCCACACACAAGTTTAATAGCACTTATATGTACATGTACTGTACACGGTGGTCCCGTTCACACAGAGTCCATCAGACGCATGTGTAGCCCATGTTCTTCGTTACTGGCATTACGTTAGAAATCTAAGATCTACGAAACACTTGGACACACAAACCCAAACAAAACACATCTCAATATTTCCGATTTATAACACAGTCTTCTCTAAAATGCACAATAAATCTGTTTTTTTTTTTGTATTTGTATTTTCTTAATTGAAACACTTTGGATGACTGATGAGTTCATGTCTTAAAATCCTAAAAAAAAAAAAAAAAAAAAGTAGTTTTCTATCATTATTTGTTTTAATAAGTTTTTCCCTCCTCACATTGAGATGAACGGGTTTCCATGTGGATTGTCCTCCTGATCTTTGATTCTTTCTGATTATAACCTATAGGGCACTTTTTAAATTCATCCAGCTCTTCTTAACCTAATCATTTAAAGAAAATCATGGTAGCAGATTTAAAAAAAAAAAATGGTAAAACAAAAAAAATTTAAATTGCTGATAGCCACTCAAAACATGTAAAAACTGTAGAAAAATAAACATATTACTTTGATGTAACAAAATCATGTATTACATAAGTTTAACAACACCACATTGATAGAAGTCCTGCACCATTGTTACAGATTATTTGACATTTTTGGTATAAAGCGGGGTTATCATCGCTGTTAGAGATAAAAGAAACAAATCTGTTCAAGGAAAAATTAATTTCTGCTCTTCTCAGAATAGTTTTTATTAAATTATATTTCCCTAACAGTTACTTATATTGATAATACTGCCAACAACAGGCCAACGTGGCACACACAATTTATACATTTTATTTATCTGTTTGTAAAAGTCTAGAGAGCGTAGCTTTAGCATTTTACGGTAACATTTTGAAGAATTACAAGTAAAAGTTGATAAAGTTTTTCATTTTGTTGGATTTTCTTTCTGGAATTATTAAGTAAAAAAGCAAAATCATTTCAATAAATGGAAATATAATCAATCTGCTGGTTCTGCTTCAGCAGAAAACATTTATGGATCTAGCTGTCTTATGACGACGCTTCACAGCCAAGTCTGTTTACGCCAAACCAGCTGATAAAAAAAAAAAAAAAAGACGTGGTCGTTATTTAATAATAAAAAGTATTTTTGTTATATTTCTGATAATTAGATGAAGACATGATAAATTTCTATCTGAAACTCCTAATTTTACTGCCTGTCTCTGTAAGACCAGAGACTGCCACTGAAATAGCCCGGTCTGTTCTGATTGGTTGTTGTGTCGGACCAGCCAATGAGAATTCTTTTAGTTTAGATTTGACCTAGCTACACAACAGAGCCTTTAGATTAATAACGCAACCTCTAAAACCATCTACAAACATTTTAATGGGGTTTGTCTATTTTATTTCTTTAAATATCTTCCTCCTATCATCAAACCCTTTCATTATTATTATTTTTTAAACAAATATACCTATAGCTCTCAGACTTCAACGAGTAAAAAATATTTTACAGACATTATTTGGCAGCAAATGACTCATTCTTTTAACTAAATATTGCGTCAGAACGGCGTATCATCTACAGCAAGATTAAAGCGTATAACTTTGAGCCACTAAAGCTAAAATCAACTCTAACTGCTTTTCTTTACTATAGCAGAAGCTTATTGTTCTACAGCTTGGTTTGCTAGCTTTAAACATTTATGTTATGGCTGAGAAAAGCCCCATTTAGGGGCTCAGAACCAGCAGATAAACTGGATTATATACACTCACCGACAAAAAATAAAGTTCAGCACCCAGGAGAAATTGTCTAATTTTCATGTGATTTGGTCTAAATCTGAACCAGTAGTGGAAATTATTTAAAAAAAAATATGAGAGTGTAATGTCTAAAACATATCTGCACATCTTTTTCCACGACAACGTTCCCGGCTTTAAGCTGCTGTACAGCTGCAATTAGAATTATTTAACAACGTTTCACTGTTTCATCTATTAACGTCTCCTTAAAGAACGAGAATCTGCTTTGGGTGACTTCCTTATGAGTTTAGTGATCCATAAGAGCAACATTGACAATGCTTTATGTAGCATTTGTGTACACTATATTTAGCAAAGACAGCCATGACACAATTATTCAACCCAAGTCTGACATTTTTTCTGACTTAAAGTGGAGTTGAATCCCAATGAAGCGATGTGCTTCAGCTGTGATGTTTATTAAATATAAACGCCACCCATGAAGGGATTAAGATGAGTTGCAGTGATGGGGAAGAAAAAGGAGCTCCCAGAAAAACAGAGAGGACATTATTTTATTACACCTGAAAGGTATTTGGGTATAAGAAGATTTCCAAAAGTTTTAATATTCAAAAAGATGCCATTCGGGAGCGTTATGTGTGTGAAGAATGGGCAAATATCCCAGTCGAGAGGTTCAGGAAGCTTGTCAGCTCGCTACGGATGATCTACAAGGTACTAAAGTTGGGCGTCTAAGAATACCACGTTAAAAACGTTTCATTTTACATTTGAACTTCAAGGTTGGATCAACATTTGTTGTCAAAGTTGCTCAAATATGTATCAATAAACGTGTTTGCTGTTCAACACTATTAATATTCACTGCAAATGAGTTGGTTCTTACCAAGATTTAAAAAAAAAAAAAAAAACACCTTAGCTTTAGTAGTGTTAGTGTAATTTATCTTGTTTTAGGAGTTCTTTTTTATTTTAAGTGTTTACACTATAATCTTACATCATGAAATGTAAGATTATCAAGTGAAATGTGTCAAGTGAAATGATCTCGTCCACCTGTCCAGCTCAAGGTGTCCTGCAGGTTCTAGATGTGTCCCTAATGATTCAAATGGCTGTGGCCCAGTTGTTGTCATTGGAAAAAAAATTATCTAATATGATTAAAGAATAAATTTAGTGCTTATACAGAGACAGTTTAGCTACTTTAGCTGAATAATAAACCTTTAAACTGACATTTTAACAGAAAAACCTTTAAGCCAGTTTATATTCCTGCAAGGGCCAAGTAGACTTTACCTTAATAACTTTATATATTCAGATAAATTCATGTGGATTTTTGTTTTTTGGATTGTCCGGCAATTTATTGATTATCATAAAATCCTGGATCTCAGACCTCTACTTTTAAAAAGGGAAAAGGAAGATCTGAACAAAAACGGGGTTTAACAACGTTTAGCGGCCACAAATGTTTGAAAAACTTAAAGTTTAATTTCTGCCTTCTCTTTCTGATTAAAAACTCTTCCTAATATAAACCCTTTTGCTAAACACGAAGTTTTTTTCTGACTTTATGTTGGGAAAATCCATGTGACGGGTAAAATGCTGCTCACAGGGGTCACAAACAGGGCTGACCGTGTCGGGTAAATACTTCCACAGCAGCTAAAACTAAAGGTGCAACCACATAACAGTCATGTTCCAAAAAGCTATCTGATAAGAACGTCACATTAAAAAATAATTTAAAATTCTATAAGACACAGAGACACGTGTCACATGGTGTTATCAAACAATGTCAATCTATCCTGTCAGCTTCTTTAAAAACGGCGCCATCCAGAGGTCAGCTGGGTGACAGGGGAAGTCCCTGGAGTGTCACTGTTCGCCAACAACACACCCGGCGGTGAAGAAGAAGAAGAAGAAGAAGAAGAAGAAGAAGGGGTACATCCCTACTGCTGAAATTTACCTTCTCCTCTTTCCTTCTCCCGTCGCTGCTCACAATTTACACAATCTGTCATCCATCAACGTCAAAGAGTCTCCCGGTGGGAGAGAACTCCCAAAGCTCATGACATGTTTCCATAAAAACCCGGCCGGTCTGAAGCCGAGGTCCCACGGCGGCGGGCGTTCACTGGCCGGATTCGGCCGACAGCCGGGCCTCGTACAGACTCAGGGCGTGATGGACGAACTCGTACTGCTCGCCTGTTTGGATCATACCTCCTCTGCACAAGAGAGACCGCATAAGGAGACAAAATGAGGATGAATAAAGCACTAAATCTGATTTTATTTAATCAATCTAAAAAAAAAATTCATTAGAGGGAGACTAAAATTCCATAAAACTCAAATGACTTGATATTACACCCTTAATTTTTCAGATTTGAGTCCATTAATAATAATAACAGTAACATAAAAAACATAAATGTCTGTCATCGCAACAGTAAAAAACAGGATTCAACTGGACTTTCGCGCCTGTTCAGGAGTCTTTGTCAGCTCTGGCGGCTCGCACTTGAGCATAAACCTGAAAAAAATAAACATAAAAAACAAACCTAAAACTGTTTTTTCACTTAAAAGAAAAACAATGAAGAAACTGACAATAGATTTTTGACCAAAGAAGCTAAAAGTTGCATTTTTCAGACAGTCTAAATCAGGGGTGTCCAAAGTGTGGCTCAGGGGCCATTTGTGGCCCACTGAATGATTTTGGGCGGCCCTCAATCCCAGTTCAAGAGTGGCTTAAATTTGGTTTTGCCAGTTCAGATGGTTGACTTTTAAAAAGTTGGGCAATTTTCACTGATATGAGGCATTGAAAAAAAAAAAGAAGCACAAATTAAAATCTTCTTAAAAGGGAAAATATAAGGTGCAGCAACATTTTTTTTAATCCTTTATCAGCTATATTTTTTGCTTTTAATTTAAGTCAATAATAAATAAGACCACAACGTTTTACCAAAAGGCAGACTCAGATGCACCCATTTATTTAACTCTGTAAAATAACGCAAGAGTAAGCCCAAACTAATCCACTTCTTGTTGCTGAAAAGACACAAAAAAGAAAACAGAAAAAGACGATTAACCCAAATAGTTGGACATTGTTTGCTGGGCGAACCTGCGATAGTATTTTTATGCTTCACATCTAAAATAATTTACAGATTCCTTTTGTACAGAAATCAGACTAATTTGCTTGTTTTATTCAAGTATTTGTGTGTTTAGTTTATTGTTGAGCAGGTAAAAATGAAAAAACAAGAAGGTTTTTGCCATTCTAATTAAAAAAGGTTTTAATTTTGTGGCCCCTGAGTACTTTCTACGGGACATTATTGGCCCCCATGGCAAAAAGTTTGGACACCCCTGGTCTAAATGAACGCACCATCCCTCAGTGCTCACGGGTCGCTCTGACAGCAACCATCTTCAGTGTGGAGGTTGTTACTGAGTAAAAAAGATTCAGTTAAATAAAATGAATTATTGTTTCCCTTTATAGACCCACAGAGGGGAGATTAGTATTTGTGTGTAACGCATCCCTTAGGGAGCAACGTGCTGGTACACTGAGTGGCGAACGGGGAGCAATCTGGGGATTCTTGCGCAGGGACCCATCATCACGCTGGATTAAAAAATGTTAAGGGAAGCATCTATTAACCTGGCCAGCCAGACTGATGATGTGCAGCACTCTATGTTCTGCACATCATCAATGTGGTTCTGATCCATTTGAATCCGTTTGGGGAAAGGAGGGACATTCAGCAGAACTCTCTGAGCTGATTGGGCAAAGCGACACCAAGTGCCCGCCTACCAAGGTTGGTTTTAGCCAATCGTGGTATCAAATTAAAACGAAAGCAGCAGGCGCCATGAGAAACCACAACAAGGTAAGCTAGTCAAGGCACTTCTTGCTGTTCTTTCAAAGATGGAATCATGTTGGTTCGACTGTGGGCTCAGCAGCGCTTGCTTTCTACACACCAGTGTATCCCGCTTTAAACCACAATACTGCAACGTGATTGGCCCAAACCGTTTGGACACAAACGGTAGAAGCCGGAGCGGCAAAAGATGAATTCTCGTGTGTTTGTGAACAAACAAATAACACGAGAAGTCATCCTGCAGGCAAGGTTAAGGATCTGTTACTGTTAGTAATCATGCTAGTCGTGCTAACTGCTAGCATAACATGCTAAAGTTTAAAACCAAAATTCTGTTAATTGTTTTGTTGTTTTGAGATGTTACTAAAATCCTGTTTAACTGCAGAGCAGTACATCTCCACCTAATCTCGCATGACATTCATTGCCGACTATTACTTTTGACAGATCATAATAAAATTGTTATTTTACAGACAAATTTAGGACAGAGAAGCCAAAGCTATGCTAAGTGCACACTGCAGGGAAATCTTTTTACCCATATGCGACCAATATATATATTTTTTTCATAGCAACGTGGACAACCCAATTCCGATATTTTCACCCCCAAAAATTGGGGATTTATTCTACTTGCATATGAGGTACTAATTTGGATACGTATCGGCTATTTTTCAAAGCGCCCGTAGTAAGGGCCGTCTGACATCACATCCTGTGACGTGGAAAAGCGGAGCGGCGACAGCATTTCTCCGCTCTTTCCAAGCAAAGTCAATAGGAGCCGTTCTACACAGCTGCGATCATCAACAATTTTTTCGGATTTCCAGAGGACTTCACTATTGACATTCGAAAGAGCTATTGTTACAGCAACAATGCTCACATACATGGCCATTGGATGTTCCAACACAACTGGTAAAAGTAGAAAAAACATTGCTTATTTCAACTTTCTGATTCATAAGCCACTGGGCTCGGTGCTGGATTGCCAACTTGAACAGAGCGGATTTGCCATCTAACTTCTGGCCAGAGAGAAAACACGTCATATGCAGCGACCATTTCGAAGAAGAATGTTTTGAACATGACATGAGAGCGAGGATTTTCGGTAAGTTATTTTTTAATTTAGAATTTTTAATTTAGAATTTGCGGGGATGATTACCGACCAGAGGGGCGGAGGGATACCACATGTGATGTGGTATCCCTCCGCCCCAGCATGTGCTGGAACGCTTTTATATTTTAATATTTATACAATAATGACCACCTGCCCTATTTACTAGGGGGCAAATATAACTCAAGTCACTTCAGCGCGATCTCTCCTCCGCTGCAGCGCTGGTCCAGTTGTCACCATCTTGGAAAATAGTGCGTCGTTGCTCAACAGCGGGTCCGCTGAGTGACGTCACAAAATGGGAGATGACTATTCTTGAACAAGATGGATTCCTCCACATAAACATGATTAAATTAAAATTATTCTTAATTAAAAAAACGTATAATTTATTGCACAGAATGTAGTAGTTTTATATTTAAAGTACTTTCAGCAGTTTGAATTCTGATTTTGACCGGACTTCTCCTTTAAAGGTCAAACCTATCATAAAAGGATGAAAGATTGTTTGAGAAAAACTAAATTCAATATATAAATATACTTTGGAAACCAATAGGCCAGCTCCCCGAGCTGCGCACACGAAAGTGCTGCAATTCTTGAAAAACGATATGTCTATGTTTACAGGCTCTGAAAAGGAATCCCTGATAGACAAAACTTTGCTTTTGGGGGTTGTTAACGGCTTTGACACCTTCTGTTCAAAGATATTTAATAAAGAAAAAGAAAAATCAAAGCTACAGAGAGAACAAGAGCCCATTTCTGCGGTAAAACCTTGGCCCGACGAGCTAATCTGCCACCCAGGTACTGCTAATCTTAGGGAACACAATAAAACAGCCATGGAGCTATGAGATGAAAGTAAACTCTGTATGAAAAACTTCCTACATGACAGTAAAGTCAATAAGAATAATAGGAATAACAATCAAACATAACTCAGACAAAAATATATGCAAAGCATGTCAATTCAAACAAATAAAGACAGTTTATGACGCCGTAAACACAACATCAGAGGCACTAAAGAGGTAAAAAAAAAAAATAATCTTAAAAGGGACTAAAATGTAGAGTAATATTTAGGAGCTCGAACAACAAATAACAAAAACAGTGATAAAGTAAAAGTAAAAAGGGGTTAAATGTGAACGCAATAATAAAGTCATCTTTAAAAGAAATAAAAAGTCGTGTTTTACCTGTCGGCTCGCAGTTGGCAGGTGATGCTCAGCACGTCCACCACTCCCTCCACCTGCAGCTGCCGGCAGCCTATCGTCGTAGCGATGAAGCATCCTGTCCGTCCAATCCCAGCACTGCGAGCAAAGGAACATGGGTAATGGAATGTTTTCTGACCTTTGACAGGCGTGGGGAAACGAGCTGCACGTCGGTACCTGCAGTGGACAATGACGGGTCCCACGGAGGCGGCGGCACGTCTGTCTGCCTCCACGTCGGCCATGAGCTGCAGCAGCGGCAGCGCCGAGTCCGGGGTTTTGTGGTCGGGCCACGACGTGTACCAGTAATGCTGCAGCACGCGGGTTTGGTTCCCACACTGTTCAGACACACGGGACAGGTGAGTCCTTAACCTGAAGCTGCATTCCTGGTGATATATTAAAGAATTATTTTTGTTCTTTGACAAAGTATTTTGGGAAAAACTGGTTAGTTTTAAACTAAGAGCAACAAATAAAGAAGCTCTTAGGTGTTTACACCTTTGAAAATGCACCAAAGTCTTCTGAGGATTTATATAATAACTTAGCTCACTCCTTCAAGAATTACTCCAGATTCATGACATTCGATGAGACAATTTGGACTCCTTCAGATTTTATTACCCACTGGCACGACTTAAATCATATACCAACAGATAACTTAGTTCCCTTAATGTGCTTGTCTGTTTTAAGGAACTGTTTTGTGTTAAATGAATTATCTCTTATACACCTTGCTCAGAACAAGAGTACCAGCCTGGTATCAAATGTAAATGGTAAATGGAAAAGACTCATTCTTCTTTTACTTTTACTGTCAGGTAATGTGCAACCGAATCCAGGTCCAACTTTCAATAACTTTGACACACCTGAAGAATTCAAAACCAGATCAGGTCTTGGTATTTTACATATTAACTCTCGTAGTCTCTTGCCCAAGATAGACCTGATTAAAATCTGGATTGAATCTACCAATACAGATATTTTAGTCTTGACGGAAACATGGTTAAACAAATCCATTACAAACAAAAATATTTCCTTAGAAGGTTACAATGTTTTTCGCTGTGATCGCCTTAAGAAAGGTGGTGGTGTTGCCATCTTTGTAAGGAGCAATTTTCATGTCACACTGTTATCCTCTGTATCTATTCCTAAACAATTTGATTTTCTAGCCCTAAAAATTGAATTCACTAAGGCTCAAAATATTACAGTTATAGGGTGTTATCGACCACCTTCTGCTGTCTGTGATGCACTTCCAAATTTGTACAAATATCTAGCTGACCTAAATAATAATGAATTTGTTTTATTAGGAGATTTAAATCTAGACTGGTTGACAGCATCTTCAGATAGTTTAAAAACTATCTGTGATTCTTTAAATATCACCCAGTTAATAAACTACCCCACTCGACCCAATAACAAATGCCCATCAAAATCATCACTCCTTGACTTAATTATGACAAATGCTCCGCATAAATATACAGGGACAGGAGTTTTTGCAAATGATCTTAGTGATCATTGTGCTGTAGGTATAGTTAGAAATCTCAAGTTACCAAAATCTAAGCCTCGTATTTTGAGCAAAAGAGATTTAAAACACTTAAATGAGCAAGCTTTTATTCATGATTTGATACTTTTTAACTGGAATAGGGTTTCTCTTTTTGATAATGTAGACCTTGCCTGGCAGTATTTTTATGAAGAATTTTTAAGACTAATAAATAAACATGCTCCTGTACGTAAAATTAGGGTGAAGGGAAGAAATAATCCATGGTTTTCCCCAGCTATTGGGGCTCTGCTTAAACAAAGAGATACAGCTTGGGCTAGAGCAAGAAAATTCAATACTGAGGAGAGCTGGCTTTGTTTTAGGAAATTGAGGAATAATTGTACATCATCAATTAAGAAAGCAAAGTCAGACTATTTCCTTGCGGAAATGACAAAAAATTTAAATGATCCAAAGAAATTTTGGAAAACAGTTAAATCAGCTACTGAACAGGCGCCACTGAGTGACTTTCCTAATTTTGTTTGGAAAAAAAGTAAAATGGTGTCTGATAAATTAGAAATTTTAAATTATTTTAATGAGCATTTTATTTCTGTAGGTTCTCTATTTGATGACTTAAATTCATTCGGCCAAAATGCAAATAACGATGAACTGTTTTCGAATAATAATGGTAACTCCACCTCTTTTAACTTTTCCCCTATTTGTACAACTGAGGTTCTTAGAGAACTGAGGAACATAGACACCAGAAAAGCGGCAGGGCCAGATAACTTGGATCCATTTTTTCTAAAGTTGGCTGCAGAGTTTATAGCAGAGCCATTGTCTCATATTTTTAATCTAAGTCTAATCACTAATAAAATCCCTAGTGTCTGGAAATCAGCATTTGTTTTGCCTCTATTCAAGGGTGGGGAGTCATCGCAGGTAAACAATTACAGACCAATTTCTAAATTATGTATCCTAGCAAAAATTTTTGAAAAGTTAGTTGCAGATCAACTAAAGAATTTTTTAGATTTCAATTGTATTTTACAAAATGTACAGTCCGGTTTTAGAAAAAAACATAGTACTGTTACTGCAACTTTAAAGGTTTTCAATGATCTGATCCAGGCTCATGATAACAAAAAACATTGTGTTGCTTTGTTTATCGATCTATCAAAGGCATTTGACACAGTAAATCACACGCTTTTAATTGAAATTCTACACAAAATTGGGCTTTCACATCAAGCTACCATGTGGATAGCTGATTACTTGTCAAACAGAACCCAGAGAGTCCAATTAGCTGGCTACACGTCTTCTAATTTAACTATTTTAAATGGCGTACCTCAAGGCTCAATTCTGGGTCCACTTTTATTCTCCATTTATATAAATAATTTGTGCGTCAACTTGTCAAATGCTTTTTATCATTTTTATGCTGATGACTTAATAATGTACTGCAACTCTTCATCATTATCACAGGCACTACAGTATTTACAGTCTGCTTTTAATGTAGTTCAAACACGGTTACAAACTTTGAAGTTGGTTTTGAATGTGGATAAGACTAAGGCAATGGTTTTCTCCCACTCTGCTAAACTACCAGAAATCCCTCTATTCCTTACCACTGCAGTAGGTGCACAAATTGAGTTTGTTAGTAATTATAAATATCTTGGTTTTATTCTAGATAATGAACTTTCTTTTAAAAATCATATTGCAAATCTATTACGAACATTGAAAATGAAGATTGGGTTTTATTATCGAAATGGACCGTGTTTCTCACTCAAAGCTAGAAGTAAATTGGTTGCAGCAACATTCCTGCCACTTCTGGATTATGGAGATGTTTTATATATGAATGCTTCAACCAAATGTCTGAAATCTTTGAATACTGTTTATCATTGTGCTTTAAGGTTTATAACTGGGGGTAGACGTTTGACACATCATTGTGATTTGTATGCAAAAGCTGATTGGCCTCCTTTAAGTGTTCGGAGAAACAATCATTTGATGATCCTGATCTATAAATCTCTACTTGGACTAACACCAACTTACTTAAGCTCTCTTTTGCATAGATCTAGTAGTTCACATGCTTTACGCTCAAATGACTTTATCCTTCTACATGTTCCTCGTGTTCGAACTGATAAAGGAAAGAAAGCATTCAGTGTGTTGGCTCCTATAGCGTGGAATCAGCTCCAGTCTGAGCTCAAGATGTCAGAAACTATTTCATTGGACTTATTTCGAGCGGTTCTTAAAGATAGACAACAAGCTTGTATGAAACAGTGTCACTGCTTTTAAATTGTTTTTATTGTTTTATATTTGTGCATATGTATTAATTGGTTTTATTTTTGTAACCAGGTTGTAGTGTTTTTGCATATTTCTGCCCAGGTCCCCCTTGAAAATGAGATCCAGATCTCAACGGGGTTTACCTGGTTAAATAAAGGAAAAAAAAAAAAAAAAAAAAAAAAAAAAAAAAAAAAATATGCTCGTGCTCTATTATTATGTTTCTCACATAAAACTGAGAACCACATGTGTTATTTTGCTATAACTTGTTTTAACTTGTGGTGGGAACCTATGACAATGTGTTGTGGGAAAGACTGATTCGGTATTCCTTATTTTGCTTATATTTGCTGTATTCTGAGTTTGCAATGTTATTTTGCTTCACACACTGCTGAGATGCTGGGAACGGTTTTGGTTTTGGAAACATGTTTTGGAAACGGGACGAACAGATCAGCTGAGAGAGAGAACTGGCCACTCTCACTCCCATCTAATACTTTGTTTATTAGTATAAAAAGGAGGGGACTGCCCTCAGTTGATGAAGTCTGCTGTGGGTTCGTGCGTTGATGTCGCTCTAACTGGACTGACCGGCTTCCCAGTCCTATACCATGGTAACAGACCTGTTGAACATCACGCCTGTTTGAAAGAATGTTGCTTTAAATGCTTTCTACTTTGCGTGTGTGAAGTGCTTGCTGTTTGTTTGCTGTATTCTGTGGGGAATAATAAATATGGGCACTATTATCCTAACAGAAACAGTGTTTGTGTTTTTATTTGTGTCTTGCCGATCTCTTCCGAATCTGAATAAAAATTTCATAAAACACCTGGGTGCAGGAGAGCAGAGAGCCTACCTTCAGCGTGAGGCTGCGGGTGGCGTAGTGCTCACACTCCCTGATGCTGTTCACCAGAACCTCCACCTTCCCGTAGATGCCCCTCTTCTCCGGCCAGTACAGGACACACTTCTGCAGACACACACGGCGCGCTCGGTAAACACACATCTGAAGCTTTCAGCGCTTTAAAGAAGATTTACAGACTTTAAGGTTAAAAAGGTCAGAATTAAAACTGATATATTTTCAAGCCATGAAATCTCTACGTGTACGGAAGAGGATTAGGGCCACTCAAAAAAAAAAAAAAAAAAAAGTCTACTCAATTCTGACTTTTTTTTCAGAATTCTCACTTTTTTCTCAGAATTCTCACTTTTTTCTCAGAATTCTAAAATTAAAATCAGAATTTTGAGGGGGAAAAAAGTCAGAATTTTGAGAAAAAAGTCAGAATTCTGACAAAAAAGTCAGAATTCTGACAAAAAAGTCAGAATTGAGTAGACTTTTTTTTTTTTTTTTGAGTGGCCCTAATCCTCTTCCGTACTTCGTGTAATTTGTTGCACATTATTTTGTCCTAATGCAACTTTATTTGGAAACATCCCCATCTAACATGCAATAACCTCTGGATTAATGTTAACACCAACATCTCTCCTTTTCTGGCTTTTTCTTAAGGCTTCGTTTTAACTAGGCACCGCATGTAATTTGTAATAATTACAGAGTTTTCTGTTTTTTTAATCCCGTGCGAATGTGACACGTCAGTAATATGTAAAGTGAAAATTCCCCCGCAAATTACCTACAATAATTTGCTGAACTCATAGAGATGCTGATTCGCATTGGATTGTTATCACAGGACCTGTGATTTGGACAGAAACGGGTTGAATCCGATGCGTGCATGGGTAGTTTTGTTTCCTGGGCGCATTTTTTATTTGCTTCCAGTGAAGAATGGATACTGCATTGGGTCTATACTGTAGAAAAGCATGCAGTTAATGTTGCATTTCGACTTTCTCTGTAGGTGAAATTGTCGGGGAGAACATAACCGGACAGATATTAACCGGCTCGCGCCGCCTGTAACGCAGCACAGCTCGATGGACAGAAGGAAAGGGTTCTATTGGAAAAATGACGGGCACAAATAAGCGACTGCACGTTCAAAAACAAGCCATTTTACAAGCGACTTTAAAAAAAAGAGAGAGCCCAAAGTGCCATATAAGTGGAGTTGGCAGCACTGCTTCTGTTCTCACATTCATAATACGCAGATTTCTGTAAGTTTCATAGAATCTCAGGCTTCGGTTATACCGTGCGAATGCGCCACTTAAAAACTTGATGTAGGGGGTAATTTACTTATCACATAAGGTCCCTAGGTAAAACTAATCCTGTGCATGTAGGGCTCATCTTCAGCCCACGTCTGATTGTTTTCTGAAGAACTTAAACTCTTCAGACGCAGTGTTTATACAGGAATGAGTAACCCTAATTTAATGCTTTTTAATGCTCGTAGAAATAATTGTATTGCCATCAACAGATAGGGTTCCCGGTGTAGGTACCAGATCGGCTCCGGCGCTACCCGATGACGTCTATATATGGCAACTCCACTCAAACAAACTACATTATGCCCGCGGTCTCCATTTGTTACAAATCAATTTTATTTTGTTAATTTACGGTTATTTTCCTGTAAATTAGTCGAGGCATGAAAACTTTTAACATCATTTTGGAATACTTGTGTGGTAGTCTGACAATTTTTATCGGTAATTTTGCAGGATCAAAGTTACAACCTTAGAGAAATTTAATTAAATTTAATTAAAATAAAATTTAATTACTCAGCCAATTGTCAAATATTTGTTGATTTTTTTTTTTTTTTTTTTTTGTAAAATGGCTTGAATATTTGTTCAAGCTTTTGAGAAAAAAGAAACCGCTAAATTAACTTAATAAAATTGATTCGTTACAAATGCAGACCGCGGGCTCAATGTAGTTTGTTTGAGTGGCGTTGCCATAATGTGACGTCATCGGGAGGCGCAGAGACCAAGGCGATTTTCTTCGTAAAATTGTCAGTTTACAAACCGTAATCCCGCTATAATTACTTTAGTAAGTTGTCCAGACCAATTACAATATTTTGCACAATTGAGCAAACGTTAAACCAAACATGTATAGTGACGTCATCAGAAGGCGCAGGACCCGAGTCGATCTGGTACCTACACCGGCTCCACTAAACCGGTACTTTCTTGGCACCAACAGCCAATCAAAACGGTCCGATCCGCCTGAACCTCAGATCACCTCGTTCTTCTCCTTCAGTTTGGTGATCATGACGATGACGGGCGAGTCCTCCTGCCACGCCATCTGCCAGAAGTCGTTCACCGTGTTCACCATGGGACCCTGAGTGGCGATGAAGGCCCGGCTGTCGCCTAGATAACCCTGTGAGGACATGGTGAGTGTTACCAGGAGGCCTTTATTCACATGATTATAATATAATGCATATAACACTGCATGGTGTTTTTGAGGCCACCACCGGGAATGTTTTCCCAATCAGGTCCAGAGATATTAAGTACAGCAGGACAAAGAGTTCAAGTGTGACAGTTTAAACTTTTTCTGCAGCGTTTCCTGACAGGAAGGTGGTCTATTGTGTGAGGGTCTGAGAGCGACATTACAGACTTCGGCTGGAGTTCACTTTCACAGCGTTTCAGCGCGAGGAATCCAGCAGAACAAAGGAAAGCAGCAGACACCCCAGACGAGCAATTAAAGCAGTGAACTGATGAAGAAAACCGCTGATAAAACATCCAAGAAATACAGACACAATGAAGCCTTGAAGGACAGCAGCTGTGTTACTTCAAGCTCGATGCAGATGTTCAGATTCCCCCGATTAGTTTACGATCGTCGTTTGTTCTGTTGGGCAGAAATCTGCAGGTCGTAGTTTTGACACAATTCAGCCAAGTTCAGTTTGTTTCCAAATGGAGAAAACAGTTTTCTATCAAATAAAAATACAGGAGATTGCATTAGGTTGGAGACAAGGCGTGATCCCTCCTCCAGAGCATGCATGTGGTGAAAGTGGAAATAAATAACCTGCTTTTAACAGAAAGAAACTACCAGCACAACTGGAGGCTTTAGACGCACAGAAAACACCAATTATGTATGAGAACAACAGAGCTAAATGGATCTGAAGATTCAGCAAATTTTAAACAAGTCGGTTTTGGTCCGTGAAACAGACACCCCGTCTACTTTTAAGACTAATCTTAAAACTTTCCTTTGTGGCAAAGCTTCTAGTCAGAGTGGCTCATGTTACTCTGAGCTACCTCTGTAGTTATGCTGCTATAGGCCTAGGCTGCTGGAGGACATCAGGGTCTATTTCTCTCACTCTGCTGAGTTCTCCTACTGCTCTCCAATCTGCATTGTTTGTTATTCCAGCTTTTAACTTTTTGTTCTATGTCTTTTTTCTCTTCATGGAAGGTACACCTGGTCTGGCATTCTGTTAGCTGTGACATCATCAGGGGAGGCAGATCATCCTCTATTACCATCTACCATAGAAAGTACTCCTGGGTCAATGTGTAATTTCTGTGGTTAACGGGAGGTTTTCCTCCCTGTTAAAGGGGAGTTTTCCTCTCCACTGTCGCTTCATGCATGCTCAGTATGAGGGATTGCTGCAAAGCCATCAACAATGCAGACGACTGTCCACTGTGGCTCTACGCTCTTTCAGGAGGAGTGAATGCTGCTTGGAGAGACTTGATGCAACCTGCTGAGTTTCCTTAGATAGGAATTGTTTTTTTTTAACCAATCTGTATAATCTGACTGAATTTGACTGTGGAAAAAGCCTTGAGAAGACATGTTTCATGAATTAGCGCTATATAAATAAACCTGAATTGAAACACTGCAAAAAGGGAACTAAAAGTAAACAACATTTTCTTGAAATTTGTGTAGTTGTCTTTGATTTGAGCAGGTAAATGAGACTACTTGCCAATGGAACAAGATTTTTTAACATAAAATAGTAACAATTCATCTGGACCATCTTGTTCCCAGTGTACTATCTAATTATCTAATTTTAAGGGCAAAAATACTCGTTCCACTCGCAAATAGTCTCCTTTACCTGCTCAAATCGGTGAAAAATGCACACATTTCAAGAGAATTTTACATACTCTTAGTTCCCTTTTTGCAGTGAAGAAAGAAAGTCAAGTCAAAGCGAGACATATGTAGAAGAATAAAATATATAAGGAATTTTAATACTGTTGAGTTTGCTAGCAAACCATCACCAGATATCCAGTCCACATGGATCGACCATAAACTGGGTTTTTAAAAATGTTCACTGTGGATAAGTTTATCAAAAATCACAGTTTCTGTCACGAAAACAAAGGGAGGGAAGGTGCAGAAAATGATTCATGGTGGTGCGCAGGAGGCTTAATGGTTGGGAAAATTGCACAGCTCTATTGCTTTCCTACAGTTAGCAGCAGGCTATCATGGTTAGCTTGGTTAGTGAGAGCAGACAACTGGCACAGACTAGTTAGTGGATCCGGTTTTCTGTGTGTGGCAAACAGTAAATACAGCTAAAAGCTAAGGAGAGCATATAAAAGTGGGGAACATAATGTTGTACTACCCACCCGTATGTAGTTAGCATTGATGTAGGAGCTCAGCAGGTCGTTGCAGCTCTTTGACTTCAGGATCACTCTGGAATGAGGATCTAAGACACAAGAACAAAAGGTGTTAGAAAAGGGAACCGTATAGAGCAACATTTATTTCATTAACTCTGGTCTCTTACATAGAAACCCTGACGAAGATCAGAATTATTCAAAATTAATTAAGTACCGATGCAAAGTTTCCGGCAGGTACTTGCATTTAGCACATTGCTGCAATTTTGAACACTAATTTTCTTAAAATGAGTATTTGTCTTTGATTTAAACAGGTAAATAAGATGATTTGCCAGATTAATATGATTTTTGCACTTAAACTAGGAAGAACTCATCTCCATCGTCTTATTTCAATTCAATTCAATTCAATTCAATTCAATTCAATTTTATTTATATAGCGCCAAATCATGAAACATGTCATCTCAAGGCACTTTACAAAGTCAAGTTCAATCATATTATACAGATTGGGTCAGATTACACAGATTGGTCAAAAATGTCCTATATAAGGAAACCAGTTGATTGCATCAAAGTCCCGACAAGCAGCATTCACTCCTGGGGAACCGTAGAGCCACAGGAAGAGTCATCTGCATTGTACATGGCTTTGCTGCAATCCCTCATACTGAGCAAGCATGAAGCGACAGTGGGAAGAAAAACCACCCATTAACGGGAAAAAAAAACCTCCGGCAGAACCGGGCTCAGTATGAACGGTCATCTGCCTCGACCGACTGGGGTTACAGAAGACAGAACAGAGACACAACAAGAGAAACAAAAAAGCACAGAAGCACACATTGATCTAGTAATCTGTTCTACATTAGATGGTAGTAGCAGGTGAGCCGTCTTCTCTGGATGATGTCACAGTTAACAGAACGCCAGACCAGGTGTACCTACTATGAAGAGAAAAGAGAGAGAACAGAAAGTTAAAGCAGAAATGACAACACATAATGCATAATTGAAGAACAGTAGAACTCAATATAGTGAGAAAATTAGATCCTGATATACTCCAGTAACCTAAGCCTATAGCAGTAAAACTATAAAGGTAGCTGAGAGTAACATGAGTCACTAGTTATAATTTTTGTCAAAAAGAAAAGTTTTAAGCCTAGTCTTAAAAGTAGACAGGGTGTCTGCCTCACGGACCAAAACTGGGAGTTGGTTCCACAGGAGAGGAGCCTGATAGCTAAAGGATCTGCCTCCCATTCTACTTTTAGAGACTCTAGGAACCACCAGCAGACCTGCAGTCTGAGAGCGAAGTGCTCTGTTAGGAACATACGGGGTAATCAGAGCTCTGATATATGATGGAGTTTGATTATTAAGGGCTTTATACGTTAGAAGAAGAATTTTAAATTCTATTCTTGATTTAACAGGAAGCCAATGAAGGGAAGCTAAAATTGGAGAAATATGATCCCTCTTGTTGATTTTCATCAGAACTCTTGCTGCAGCATTTTGGATCAGCTGAAGGCTTTGAACTGCATTTTGTGGACTTCCTGATAGTAAAGAATTACAATAGTCCAGCCTTGAAGTAACAAATGCATGGACCAGTTTTTCAGCATCACTCCTGGACAGAATGTTTCTAATTTTGGCGATATTCCGGAGGTGAAAAAAGGAAACTCTGGAAACCTGTTTAATATGGGATTTAAATGACATGTCTTGGTCAAAAATAACACCAAGATTTTTTACTTTATTACCAGAGGCCAGGTTAACGCCACCCAGATTAAGTGATTGGTTAAGAAGTTTATTTTTTGAGGACTCTGGCCCAAAGATTAAAACTTCGGTCTTGTCAGAATTTAGATGCAGGAAATTTAAAGTCATCCAGCTTTTGATGTCATCAAGACATGACTGCAGTCGAAGTAATTGATTGGATTCATCAGGATTTATGGATAAATATAGCTGAGTATCATCAGCATAACAGTGGAAATTAATCCCATGCTGTCTGATAATTTTGCCTATCGGAAGCATATATATAGTAAAGAGAATTGGTCCAAGGACTGAACCCTGTGGTACTCCACAGGTGACCCTAGAGTTTGAGGAAGATTTATTATTAACATGAACAAATTGGAATCTGTCTGACAGATAAGATTTAAACCAGCCTAATGCTTTCCCCTTAATCCCTACAGTATGTTCAAGTCTTTGTAGGAGAATATTGTGATCAACTGTATCAAATGCAGCACTGAGATCTAACAGGACAAGTATAGACACAAGTCCATTATCTGAGGCCATGAGAATATCATTAGTGACCTTCACCAGAGCTGTTTCAGTGCTATGATGAGCTCTGAAGCCTGACTGAAACTCCTCAAGTAGGTCATTACTTTGTAAATGTTCACAAAGTTGATTAGCAACTACTTTCTCAAGAATTTTAGATAAGAAAAGAAGATTAGATATAGGTCTGTAATTTACTAACTCATCTTGATCAAGAGAAGGTTTCTTAAGTAAAGGTTTAATAACAGCTACTTTCAAAACCTGTGGTACATATCCATTTACTAAGGATAGATTAATCATGTCTAAAATAGTGCCACTGATCAAAGGGAATATGTCCTTAAACAACTTGGTTGGGATTGGGTCTAACATACAGGTAGAAGGTTTAGATGAAGCTAAAATTTTAGATAGCTCAGAAAGCTCTACTGCTTTTAAACAGTTCAAACACTGCGCAGGTTCTAAGGATTCCTCCAATGCTGCCTCACTTACTGAGGACGAGGTAATCATGTTTGGGAGGATGCCAATTATTTTATTTTTAATGGCATCAATTTTATTTATGAAGAATCCCATAAAATCATTACTACTAAGAGCTAAGGGAATGGATGGATCAACAGAGCTGTGGCTCTGGGTAAGTTTGGCAACTGTACTAAAGAGAAATCTAGGATTATTTTTATTCTCTTCAATTAATGATGAAAAATATGCTACTCTAACTCTGCGGAGGGTCTTGTTATACAACAATAGTCTGTCCCTCCAGATTAAGTAGGATTCCTCTTGGTGTGTAGAGCGCCATTTTCTCTCCAATTTCCTAACATTGTGCTTCAAGGAACGCAGCTCTGAATTAAACCAAGGAGTGCAAGTATATCAAGTGCAGTATATCTAATTATCTTATTTTAGGGTTCAGAATACTCATTCCATTGGCAGATCATCTTATTTAACTGCTCAAATCAAGGACTAATACACTAATTTCAAGAATATTTTACTCACTTTTAGTTCCTTTTTGTAGTGATAATTATAAGTGTTGAAAATCTATAGTTAAAAGTAAATGCCTTTTTTGGTCTCATATTTGCAAAATCTAGAACACAAAAAGTCAACGTAAGTGTAGAATATCAGGATGTGGAGGTTCTTCTGGATCATTGAGGCTGGATTATTAGGAGCGATTATTTATTATTAGGTGTGTTTTGAAGCTGCAAGAAACCCGTCTTAATTTTTCCATTCTTAAAAGGTACAATAAAGTAAACATAAAATTCTGTTAAAAAACTGTATCCAGAAAGTAAATTAGTAATAAAAACGGATCAGGGCCTAGAATTGAGCCTTGAGGAACTCCATTTGTTAGTGCACTGCAAAAACGGATCTAAAATTAAGTAAAATGTTCTTAAAGTTCTTAAAGACATTTACTTTTAACTATAGATTTTCAACACTTATAATTATCACTACAAAAAGGGAACTAAAAGTGAGTAAAATATTCTTGAAATTAGTGTATTAGTCCTTGATTTGAGCAGGTAAATTAGATTATTTGCCAATGGAATGAGTATTTTTACCCCTAAAATAAGATCATTAGACATTATGCACTTGAAATAAGATGATGGAGATGAGTTGTTCCTATTTTAAGTGCAAAAATCTTATTCCATTGGCAAATAATCTTATTTACCTGCTCAAATCAGGACAAATACACTAATTTTAGGAACATTTTACATATTTTAAGTTCGGTTTTTGCAGTGTGAGGCTGATAACTGGATGAATACTAAACAACATGTTGCTGTATCTCTCATTTAGACTGCATCAGCTGAAGATCAGTAGACCTGCTAGGATCGTGTTTCAGGTTTCAAACAGCTCACACTGGCCCTGCAGAGCACAATGAACACTTTGCAAAGAAAACACACACTGGAACGCAGGATCAACAGCAGCTTTAGGTGAACATTCCTGTCTCCTGATTGGCTGCAGGAAGGAACAACTCTGTTTCTGATAACCCCCCACTCTTCCAAAACACGAGTGCACAATCCAAAAATTATTTGTAACGCAATGTTTTAATCAGAATAAGCACCTGACTGTGAGAACAAACTGTGCTCAGAGTAGTTATTGTCGGAACGTGTTGCTGGGGAAGAGCGAGGGTGAAATATATCTTTGGGAACGTCGGCCTTTGACACTCCGACATAATAAAACAACTTCCTGGTTCAGGGGGAAATGAGGGATGTTTTGGAAGTGTTGCTGCTTCTTAGCGACGTACAGTACTTACTGGGCAGTATGGTCTTGTATCTGTTCTTAGTGCCGTGGTTGGGAATATCCAGCTCCTTGGGATCGATGAAATTCATGGGAATTTCCTGAGAGGGGATAAAAGACGGGCATCAGCGATACGACACGCGTTATCCTCAGCCTGAACAGTACATCCTGGAATTTATTCAACTGGGGGTATGAAGTATAGAGCTGGATCATTTTAAGATGGACAAATCTTAAACACTTGTCTCTTGATCTAATGAGCAAGAGAAGTTGGATTAATTTTAGGTTGAGCTATTCCAAGAGGAGCATCTGATGTGGAAAAGAGAAAACCACACAACTAAATGCCAGCTTTAAAAAAAGATGAGTGATCAGAGTAAAAACACTGAATTAAAAATCTGTGTCCTCATGAAAAGGGCATAGAGAAATTTCCAAGTTTGTAAAAGAAAACTTTTCCCCCCTTTTTTTTTGGGTCTTGATCAATACTTTGATCAATTTGAAATAAAATAGATAAATTAGCATAAACCAACACACTAAAAATGGCATTTAATTTTTATACATAAAATTACTAATAAAGGCTCACTGATAATGTTCACATCAATCCTTCATTAATCCAGGAAGGACAATCAAATCTAGATGGTCGCACACTTTCAGAACGTAACGCAACGTCTGCATTTCCAGCGTTCTGATTGGACGATCTGATCTTGGGGCCGTAGGATTTGTGTCTACTGAGAGCGTACTGGGCATGCTCACTGCGATTCCAGATGTTCGTTATTTAAACAAACGGTGGGGGGCCTCTCCCAATATCAAGACGCCTCAGGAGGATTTAGCTACTGAGTCAGTTTTCTGGCAGACTTAGATATATAGACAGATGTTTATAGTAGAATTTTATTGGTAAGGGAATCTGTGTTTTTAACAATATTACTCTATAGAAAGAACGACCCTGTTCCACTGATTATTGTGAACATGGAGCTCCACAGCGACATCTGGTGGGGCCTGGCCCCAAATGCAGAGCCCCACAGCTCTCAACTCCTCATAGAATCTCAGATGTCGACTAATTCCCAGAACATTTAACAGATTAAAGCTCTAAAAAGGTTCTGTATCTTGATACCTTTATTTACTCATTTAAGCATCATTGCTTTAATTGATACGTCAGCTCCAGCTTAAGAGCTACAGGTATGAATCTATATGGGACTAGATCAGGGGTCTGTAACCTGTGGCTCCTAATAACTTTGGCTAAAAATTATATTTTTATTATGGTATTTGAATGTAACAATGATAATAAATGCAGGTTTTAGCAGTTTCTTGTTGGAATAATTGCGCTTAATTTTTACAACAGAATGATGCTAAAAGTGCCTGGAATATTTAATTTTAAATATTTTTTTTCCATTATGTTGGAAACCGAATTTTTTTTACATCAATATCCACAAATATCAACATCCCATCCATCCTCTTTTTTTCAAACCTGAAAATAAAAACATAAAAGGGCGTTTCTTTAACGATGACAACATGTTTCCTACAGTAGATCTTTATCAAAAATTATAACTTGTTTTTTTTCAAAAGGCCAGGCAACATTTGCGGCTCTGGACGAGTTTAATTCAAGTGGACTGGAGGAAAAATGGCTCTTTAGACTCTAAAGCAGGGGTGTCAAACATACGGCCCGCGGGCCGGATCCGGCCCGCCGAACAATTTAGTCCGGCCCTGTGGCTAAATGCATTATCATTATAATTTTATTTTTTTATTTATTTTTTTTCCCTCCCAGTGTCCTGTCTGGCAATGTGGCAATAAGAATTGTTGTGTAAATGCCACAAAGAGCTCATCAGATTTGACTTTCACAAGTGGAGCAGAACTGCTTTTGCCATAGTGCTCCGCTTGATCTATGAATGTGAATAGTTTTATTATGATTCATGCGGGGAATATCTCAAATGATATGGACACTACAATGGGAAAGTAGGAGAGGAAAGGAAGAACAAGAAGAACAAAAGAAAAGGTGAAAGAAAGAGGAGATTAAAGGAAGAGAATGATAAAACAATTATTGAAAAAAAATATGTACTTTGTTTAATTGAAAATCTGCAGTTCCTATATTGTCCACGAGGGGCGCCGTGTTTTAATTAGCAGATTAAGCTTCAGGTGTGGAAAAATTTAAATCATTTCTTAATTTTTATCCGTTTGATGTATTTTGTCATGCAGGACAGTGTTTTTAAGTTCCAAAAATTGTGAATAAATGTTTTTCAACATTGTACAATCACTGTGATCAGTTCTTATGCATAATGCACAAGTAAATGTTTAACTGAGTAAAAGTATTGTTGAAATTGCACATACTTTTCTTAAAAACGCTGAGGTTATTCATAATATATTGTGTAAAAGTGAAATTAATTTAATATAAAAATCAACAACAAGTCCACTTTTATTAGTTCTATTTAATCTTGCAATGAGTTTACTCGTGTGGCCCTCTTGAGATCAGATTAAGCTGAATGTGGCCCCTCAACCAAAATCAGTTTGACACCCCTGATCTAAAGGTTGCAGGCGCCTGGACTAGATGCAATAAAAAACACAGCAAAAAATCCACCTTTTTTGTTGTTTTTTGTCTTTCCAATACTCATCTTGACCCGGAAAAGGTCCAAACAAACAAAATAAATACTTTTCCACCATTTTAAAGACAGAAATAACCCCTCAGTGAATATAAAGCCCTCACTTATATCAACAGTGTTTTATTACATCCAGACCAGTAGAAATTCCTTGTATTGCATCGTTGTCATCAGCCGGAGCGTTAAACGGCTGGAGGGACTTACAGCGAACTCGACGTGCAGCTTGTGCGTGTTGCTGACGACGTCGCGAAGCTGCTGCCGTGTCAGCGGTCGGCCGGCCGCCAGCAGGTACTCTCTGGCCGCCGCCTCCCTGGGGGTTACCACGGAGACGCTGAGGGGCTCCACCGAGCCGAGCGCCGACATGTCCAGCACCAGGGACACGTTAGAGCCTCGTCTGCACAGGAAAGGATGGGAGAGGAGACAAAGGTGTCCGTCAGGAGTGGAAAAGGTTTCCGTTTTTCCTTCCCGCGTTTTATCGAAAAGAGTTTTAAGATTTGTGGCTCAGGTTCCTGCAGAAGTTAAAGGAAAATAGTGGAAGTTTTCAGAGAATGCTCATTAACGCTATCCACTGATCCAGATGTTTCACTTTAGCTACGTTAAAAAAAATTAAGAATTTACAGATAAGCTTGGATCCGTTAATAGAAAACTCTAATAAACTATAATTATTTCATCCATGGGCACCCAGGGCAAGGGTAGGAAAAATAAGTAAAATGTTCTTAAAAATGTGTGTATTTGTCCTTGATTTGAGCAGTTAAATAAAATCATCTGCCAATGGAATGAGTGTTTTTACTCCTAAAATTAGATAATTGGATATCCTGCACTTGAAATAAGATGATGGAGATGAATTGTTCCTATTTTAAGTAAAACAAATCTTATTCCATTGGCAGGTCATCTTATTTACCTGCTCAAATCAAGGACAAATACACAACTTTTAAGAAAATGTTAGTTATTTTTAGTTTGGTTTTTGCAGTGTGCATGCCAACAGCGCTACCCACTGGTAGGCATGTAATTTGATTAACTCCCCGAAATTGTCAATCTGGGCAGTTTACACAGAAACAGGATTGTAAGGATCTCAGCCGACCGGGTAAACGTTTTAATTTGATGGCTGCAACCAAAGAAAATGCTTTAAGGTAAGCAAAGAACGAAAGAGAAATGGTAGAACGTGCAAAGAAATGTGTTTATAAAGCCTCAACGAGCAGCAGGTAAAGTAGAAGAAGTGACATTTGGTATTGAAACTAGAAGGTCCAGACCAGAATTAAGTCAGAAAAATCAATGCATCTAACAATTAAACCATGAAACGGGTAATTTCCTCTTTCATGCCGGCGACCATTTAAAAGCCAAGTACGGTCACATCTAAGCTGCAAATACAATTTAATTATAAATCACCCGAGAAAGAAAAAAAAAAGGTTCTTGAGACAAAAATATAAAGCAGCAATAATCAGCAGTAAAGATAAGAGATGACTCAGCGTTTACTGTTGATCATTTACAGCAAATCCCTCCACACGTAATAAAAAGGTGGCTGATAACTGCAGTTAGCACTTTTTGGTCTCTGTCTTTTTTCTCTTCATAGAAGGTACACCTGGTCTGGCGTTCTGTTAGCTGTGACATCATCCAGAGAAGACAGATCATCCACTGGGTCTTCTCTAATCCCAGTGGGTGGAGGCAGATGAGCGTTCACACTGAGCCTGGTTCTGGTTCTGCTGGAGGTTCTCCTCCCTGTTAAAGGGGAGTTTTCCTCTCCACTGTCGCTTCATGCATGCTCAGTATGAGGGATTGCTGCAAAGCCATCAACAATGCAGACGACTGTCCACTGTGGCTCTACGCTTCTCCAGGAGTGAATGCTGCTTGTCGGGACTTTGAAGCAATCAACTGGTTTCCTTATATAGGACATTTTTGACCAATCTGTATAATCTGACTGATTCTGACTTTGTAAAGTGTCTTGAGATGACATGCTTCATGAATTGGCGCTATATAAATAAAATTGAATTGAACTGAATCACGTATTAGCCGCTAGGCTATCATTAGCAGAAGTGAGAACGATGCGCAGCACAAATAACCACCCAGTAGGAACACGGTGCACTAAATGGTTAAACCGAACTTAACGAACATTCATGGCAGATAATTTACTTCGAGGAGTTTTAGGAACGACCAGGACATGTAGACAGCACTAGAAGACGTCCATATTTACAGGTTAATAGCAAAGACAGTTGATTTGGGGGGAGTGAGTTACCCTTTAATTTGTGGAAAAAAAAAAGTTTGAATGTGATTGATGGGAATTTCTCTCAACAATGCAGTAGAGCTGCACTGCAAAAAAAGTACTAAAAATAAGTAAAAATTTCTTGAAATGAATGCATTTGCCCTTGATTTGAGCAGGTAAATAAGATTATCTGCCAATGGAGTGAGTATTTTTACCCCTAAAATAAGATAATTAGACATCCTGCACTTGAAATAAGACGAGGGAGATGAATTGTTTCTATTTTAAGTGCAAAAATCTTATTCCATTGGCAAATCATCTTATTTACCTGCTCAAATCAAGGTCAAATAGTTTCATTTCAAGAAAAAATGTTTTATTTGTAGGTCTATTTTTGCAGTGTGATTGAACCTGCTGCTGCCACCGTAAAATAAAACCAGGTGTTAAACCAACAATCGCATTTAAATAAAGTCAGCTGGTTTACTGTGGGACTCTTAGGGGTTAATGTGTAAAATATCACATCTTTTACTGGTTCCTCTACACAGAGGTAAAATATCTCCACAAAAATGTGACGAATCTCAGCGGTGCTGGTGAAGGGAGTTCAACGACTGAAACATTTTTGTGACATGACTACACGTTTATTTCCTTGTAGATCTGCTCATTCAGGCAATATTTTACATTCTGACTCTTTTGCAGCCATTTTCTTGCAGATTTGCTGCCGTGTCTGGATCATTTCTCTGATTATGACCCAGCTTTGGTCAGATGTTTTAAAAAATGCCTCGTCTACTTTGACCACATTGACCCGCTCTGATGTAAGCAGCCTTTTCTTGCTGTAAAAGGACAAATCAATACAAGAGACGTGGGCGGACTCTCCGTCTGGCTACGTGTCGGCCGGTTTCCCCTTCAGGATGCCGTTACTTCCAATTTGTTTGATTGCCGATTGGCTGGCATCCAGAGTGGACAACACACACACTGACAGACACCCAGAAAAACATCCTGTTCTCACTCCTGAGCCTGAAATCTTCCTTCCCTTTGTTACCTCAAGAAACACCACGTCTTCAGCCCCATTGTACCCTCCACTCAATCATGTAACCAGAACAAAATGGCGTCCAGCGTTCAGCTCTGTGGACTTGTCGCTTCTCAGAGGAAGAGAGCCGAGCAGCAGATAAAGATGTTTTCTTTACACGTGTGAAACTGCTTAACGCGGGCGCGCAGGAAATGAACTGCGGCCAGGTTTTAAAGAGCTGCTAAAGACGCAGCAGCTGGAAATACGGTCAGTCTCTCAACACGTCTGGGGTGTGAAGAACAAAGTCATCCTCCGATCCGTCACGTCTGAGACTTGTGTTGCACCGCGCCGGGTAAAAATACGAGTCACACAAATAGAAACAACTCCACAAGAAAAAAAGGTTAATATTTTAGGTGGGTTTTTACCCTGCAAATAAAACAAAATAAGTTATTTCTTTGCTTGCATAACATTTATTTATACCTTTTGTCGTTTGCATGGTCTGGTTCCTGTTTATTCTGGTGGAACAGATGATAAACCCAATATGACTTAAAGGTGCATAGCCACGTTATTTGACTTATTTATGCGTTAATAGCTCACTCTGGTTGCATACAAAGTTTTTATGAAAGATTATTACGTCCTGCTGCCATATTAGTCGTTATTTTGGTGTTTTATGCTTTGGTTATGCTCAATTTGTTAGTAAATAAAGCTTTTCGTGTTTATGATTTTAACAGAAGTACGTACTGCACATGGGCAGCAGGAGTTAAGACAAGGAAGCGGCTAACGGCTATTAGCATCTCCAGGCAAAACAATGAAGAAATGTCCAAGATCCCGTAAAAAAAGAACACAAATAAATATGATTCCAAGAGGGAAAATCCTGGAATGTCTCTGGGAATCCAGTCTGAACGTTGGTGTTCCCTGAAGCGGACGCTAAACCTGCCGAGGCTCAGATGTGACGCAGAGTTGACTGACGTGAGTAAATGTTCTGATATGAGGCTCTTAAAGCTGCTGTAGATCGTTTATTTAATTAATAATGTTGGTCTTCATCACGCCGAGCTGCTGCTTTACTGCGAGGCATTGCAGAGTGTCAGGCTCAGTCCGACATTATTAAATACTGATTTATAAATTGAGTAAACAGGTGTAATGACAGTTCTGATACTGCCACTAGATGGCGCCACATCTGTTCATTTCTGCTAATTGCACCCGGCTCTGGATTCTATCTAGCCTCAAAAAGGACCATAAAAACACTATCAAGATGGAGGCTTGGTGTATATAACCTTATTTAATCCTAATCAGATGTTTTTTGTTTTTTAGAAGCATATAATGTGGCTATATACCTTGAAGATTACTAAAGTTGCCAGGCTGTCACTCCATTGCCATGCTGCAAACTCAAAACAACGGTAAAATAAGGACTGCAATTAAAGCAAAGCAAGTTGAACTATTATATAAAAGCCACACAATCATAAATGAGCCCTAAACAGTTTTTCAAATGTGCCAACATGTTATTTAACATAATAAATAACAAATAAACCAAAGACAACTCAAAAAGCGCAACACAACTAATAATACAAGCCAGGTCTCAAACCTTAAAATAAACTGTTTAAAATAGTTAAACTATTTCAGCTGTTAATCCGTTTATTGAAAACACCTGAACTCTTTTTGAGTTTTACCAACAAATCTGTTTAGATGGTTATTAAAAAAGGTACTCTGAAGAAAATATTTTTAATGAATTGGGAGAGTAAACGCTAAATAATCCAACATGTAGTTCTTACGCTAAAGCCTTTAATCTCTAATCTTCTATTATATAGAGTTAAATTTTGCAGATTATCTGAAAATGTGTCATTTCAACAGTAATTTCCAGCCATGCTCTTTCGAAGGTGCATTTACGATCTTTTCTTTTACAAAATTTCCTGAAATCCCGGATTGTTTTGCATATAATACTATTGAATTTAATGAATATGACAACAGTAATAAAGCATAACGTGCTTCTGTTCGTCAAACAGACACTTTTGTATTTAATCTACAGCTTCTGTTAGAACAGTTCTGGTTCCTTTTAATAAACTCCTCTTTCTTCTTAAATCACATTTTATTTCTGCACAATGAGCTGTTTTTAATCTAATTTAATTGGGCAGGTGGCCCCTTTAGAGCTCTATAAATTAACCAGAACCTTAGATCAGAAACCGAACGGTTGAAGGAAGCTGCGTATTCCATGCAGGAATACGAAGGCATTTAAACAATGAGCCTTACATAAGCCGAGCATCCTTATTTAAAAACCACGCCTTGTATTGTTAACAGCATGGGAGAGGAAGAGATCGTTAATACTGAGGAAACTGAAGCACTTTGAGATGAGAGATTAAAATAAAACGTTTTATAATAGCTGTGTGGTATTTTTTTTTTATGTTGAAATAGTTTTAAAACTCAAAACTTCCAAAAAAGCTACCAGGAACCACAATAAATAAATGTTTTTAACAAAAAGCACCTTTTTACCCCTTTATTTATTAGGAATTATTTCCTGAAACAAAATGTTAATCTTAACTTTACTGCTAAATTTAAGATCTTTGTACGTTTAAAAAGCTAAAAGAATCAGCTTGAACAATCGCAGGTCAGAGGTTACTGTAGTCCAAACACTTTCCCTCCAAACATTATGATTTCTTCCTGTTTTATAATTATTATATTATATAAACAGCTGCTAACGAGTCAAATTATTTCATTATAAAACAGATCAGAAGACATAAAATTAAGCTGCCTTTACTGGACGGTTATTCAAGGCAGAAAAAAACTAAGAACCAGATTATATATTAGAATTTTAGTTGAGATTTGCTGTGATTGTCAATAAGATGAATCCTTGATCTTCTTTGGAGAAAAATTAGAACAATATTTTTTTTTATTCTGAAGTTTAAATTTCTCTCAGCTGGGAAACATTTTGCTTCAAAATAAAAAAAAACATTTTTAGCAACAATTTGACTTTTCTACGGAAGAGGATTAGGGCCACTCAAAAAAATTAACAAATTTACTCAATTCTGACTTTTTTCTCAGAATTCTGAGAAAAAAAGTCAGAATTGATTAGATTTTTTATTTTATTGTTTGATTGGCCCTAATCCTCTTCCGTACTTTTCTCTTCCGCTGATGGTGAAAAACTTCATGAACAGTTGTTTTATTTACATAATGCCCTGAAATACAATGGTGAATTAAAATAAATAAAAACTAATCCGTAATTTAAGGCGTTTTGCGGGACGCATCTCAGTTTCCAACTTTAATTTTGCCCGTCAGCGCCAGTTTGTCATGCAGCTATGATCGCGCTCTTCCTGCGCTCTCACCTCTCCTGCAGGCCTGCGGCGGGCTTCATCCTGAAAGGGGAGGGGCACGGCTTCAGCTCGTTAGTGGCCGTCACCGGGGGAGCGCTCGTTAGGGAGCGGCTCTCAGTGTTGATGACAGGAACAGGGGTGGGCCTGGAGAAGAAGAACAGAAAAAAGTCAGGTGGAAGACACACCAGATATAATAATGATAATAATAATAATCTGAAATGTTAATATATACTAAAACAGCCGTGTCAGTGTTGTTCTGGTGTCGCTTTGTAAATATTTAAAAGCTGAAACAAAACCTGCAAATCAGATTCTAAAAACTGATCGGATGATCTAATCCATCCCATCGTATCTGTGGGTTGTTTAGGGTGGTTGTCCTGCTGGAAGGTTTTTAAATCCCTCAAAAGAAGAGGCTTTAATTAAAAAGTCGCTGAAATAGTTTTTCCATATTTACTATCAGTTCTCCAGCACTTCACACACAGAAGACGCCATTTAAACGTCGATGAGAACATGGTGGACTCTCCCAGAAGAAAAGTGCTTCAGGACACACATGTTGTTGTGGCTCCGCCCCTCATGGCCGGTATCCTTGGCAACTAGAGAGTCACACCCACAGACTTATATAAGTCGATGCCATGTTGTATGTGACAGAGAGTAGTGAACGTCGATATATATATATATATATATATATATATATATATATATATATATATATATATATATATATATATATATATATATATATATATATATATATATATTTTTTTTTTTTTTTTTTTTTTTTTTTTTCATATTAATTCTTTTTTCTTTAGCACACGCGCCTCATGCACTGGCATGGACAGAGGCCCACTGACATTGAGAGTGTACAGGGCCCAAGAATTTGGTGCTACGCCCCTGACCCTGAGCTAGCACGTTACTCTTCTAGGTGATTTTTTTTTCCTGTTTTTTTTTTTTTGTGGCACTGGTGGCTCATTTTTACAAAGTAGGCTGACAGGAAAGGGGGTTTGAGAGAGGGGGGGGGTCAGCCGCGTCGACCGAAGGCCTCCGTACGTGTTTTAAATAAAAATGTAACAGCAAACTCAGCTGAGTTACTGGAAGCGAGGGAAGAAACGCTGACAGATGACGTGATCACAGGTGGAAATAACTCATTAATTTAACTGCAAGAGCAGCGGTAGATACGCTTACCGATGTTCAATCCACCGAACTTTCTGACCTGCTGGTTCGCATAAATCCAAAGAAAACCATTGACCACCGCTACTTTCATTCATGCCATCTGTAGTCAGTTGGAGATGGTCTTCCAAAAGTTACAATGATTGAAACGCATCCAACAGCTAGAGGCCATCACTGGCTGCGACTATCAGTTACTGTATAATTCGGACTATAAGTTGCACTTTTTTCATAGTTTGGTTGGTACTGTGACTTACTGTATAGTAAGGTGCAACTTATAAGTCAAATTTAAATGGTAAGGCATGTTGACCAACATGAACCAAGAAGCAAACATTACCGTCTGTAGCCACAAGAGGGCGATGTAGGTTTGTGAAAGCTAAAATTTAAAACAACAAACCTCAGACTACCAGATGTCACTGTCACTACCCGATCCGTACCATCAGCTCATTTGCGTGTGCGCGAATAGAATAACTTCCGGTGGGAAATGTTTCGTTTTTCTTACTTTTTTATTCTTTTTTTATTTTTTCGAGGCAGGGGTTTCTTTTTGTATATCTTTGTATTTGCGGCAATAATGCATATTCTAAAAAATAAACAACAGAAATACATAAAAAATACATTGTTTTTTGTTTTTTTAATAGAAAAAATGTTTCCTAGTTGTGGTTAGGGAAATAAAAATATATAAACCATTTCTTAAAGTACATAAACCCCCAGCTATAAACACATATAGGAGTACAGAAACGTATTTGATTTTGAATTTTTTTTTTAAGTTTTAATTTTTTTTATCATTTATTTTATTTGCATATGTATGTATTTTGTGCTTAATAAATGTATTTTAACAAGGTATGCCTTCGCTTTGTGTGTGGTCTTTGTTCTATTCCCTGTTCGTTATTGTTAAAAAAAATAAAAAAACAATGCAGCTACTATAATCACGAGGTCTTCTCTAGTTTATGATGTGTACACCAGAGGGCGCTATTTTCTCAATCGATAATTTTAACTTTCTAATAAAATAAATGTTTAGAACATGATTATTTGTATAACGAAATTCACCGTATAATTAAGGATTAAATATTTTTTTCCAGTCCTGTTTGAAGAAGCAATAAAACTAACAGATTGAATTCAGACAATACAGTTAAACTTTATGCAATGACAACTTCCCGGACTGGAGGATGCTGGAGCATAATCCGATGATGACGTCAAGCAATACAATGGAGAGAATGTAAAATGTATCAATTTCTTTCAGAAAAGTCTTCAATATTTTATTAACGATATAGTTTAGCATTTTTTAATGATTTAAGTATAGAAATAAGTATTTTCAGTACCGTAATTAAATTTTTTTTTTTTGGCGACCCAGAAGTTATTCTGTTTGCGCTTGCGCAAATGAGCTGATGGTACGGATCGTGCTACCGGTACGGATCGGGTAGTGACAGTCCCCTTTGCAAAGACCCACCCTACTCTCTTCCTGATTGGCTAATGTCCCGACTTTGCCAGGTTTCATTGGTTGAGAGCAGCTTCGGTTTAAAACCTTGAATAAAAAGTGTAAAACAGAACCAAGTGCATCTGTTGTTTGCTCTCATTTTCCAACTTACGGAAATCCGTCGCAGCGACAGAACTTTAAACCATGAGCCAGTCTCGACTTATTTCAGTTGCAAATTTTCAGGCGGAAATTAAAATTAACATCTGATTGAAAACATTTTTTCACACTTTGCAGCTTCAGCAGATAAACCACCAACCAGACCTGCAGCCTCTGTCCTTGAGATTTGCCTTTTGTCCGAAGGGTTGCTTTGGTCAACTCACCTTGGCAGAGGGACGACAGGAGGAGCGAGGTGGCGGCAAGCTGTGATTGGCTGCTGCTGGTGAATGGGTGTGGCTACGGCTGGCGGGAGCTCAGACTGGACCATGCTTTCTGTCTTGAGAACCTGAAAAATAAATCACCGTTACAGTTATCGAAACGTCTTACAGAGGAGAGCAAAGAAGTCCTCGGAGGTTACGGACCGTGGTGCTCTTTGACCACTTGGTGGGCTCTGGGGGGATGGTCAGGCTCACGTGGCGGTCGGGGGGCGGAGCTTTAAGGTGCTTCTCAGAAACGGGAACCTTCTGTTTCATTCGATACAAAACCTGAAGAAAATGAGGTGGACAGAAAAACACGTTTTGCAAACATTAAACAACTATTATAGATCCAGTTGGTTTAGTTCTCCCATCAGAAGCTCAAGTTGCTCTAATCGCTGAATAGAAAGATAAAGATTTAGCCGAACACTATGCCATGTATTAATTAATTCATTTAATGTAGGTTCAATGGTCTGTTTCAATTTTTCTTTTTATTTAAAAAAAAAAATCACAATTTATCATACAAACAAACAATCATTTTATCATAATCATCCACCTATATCTACATTTGGACATATGCCTGTTGACAAAATGCTTAGATAAAAAGCCAAGCAATTAATAAATTGCAAAAAAAAATGATCAAATATTCAAAAAAAGTGAACATTTTAAACATATTTTTGATTATATTTATTAAGCAAAAAATATTTTAAGAATATATACACAAAAGTCAAGAGTGTTTTAATTGACTATTGATGTACCGTATATATTCTTACAATCTGTTTTTCTTTCTTTTTTTTTTTTTTCCCAGTGTCCTGTCTAGCAATATGGCAATAGGAATTGATGTCTCAATGCCAGATAGAGCTCGACAGATTTTGCTTTTACAAGTGGAGCAAACGGCTTTCGCCATAGTGCTCCACTTGATTTATGCTTGTAAATAGCTTTATTATGATTCCTGCAAGGAGAATTTCAAATTATATGGACATGACAATGGGAGAGTAAAGGAAGAACAAAAAGTGAAAGAAAAGAAAAAAAAGAGTAGAGGTGAAAGAAAGAGGAGATAAAGGGGAGAGAATGATAAAACCAATCTGTTTTTCTTAAGGAATATGATTAAAAATATGTTTAAAAATGTTCTGTTGTACATGGCTTTGAACTAATTCATATTATAAAACATTGGTATTTATATAACTAGCGCCATATATTTAATAGTTTTTTAGCTCCCGGAGAAAAAAATGGGCCCCAATCAGCAATCAGAGCAGGAAAACGTTTTTGTTGTTTTTAACCAAAACTTTTTACTGTTTCTTGCTTCAGGAGAATTTGTAATAAATTTATTAAAGAAATGAAGGCTTAATTGCCTTTGGTCGAGGCAGATGACCGTTCATACTGAGCCCGGTTCTGCCGGAGGTTTTCCTTCCCGTTAATGGGGAGTTTTTCTTCCCACTGTCGCTTCATGCTTGCTCAGTATGAGGGATTGCAGCAAAGCCATGTACAATGCAGACGACTCTCCCTGTAGCTCTACGCTTCCCCAGGAGTGAATGCTGCTTGTTGGGACTTTGATGCAATCAACTGGTTTCCTTATATAGGACATTTTTGACCAATCTGTATAATCTGACCCAATCTGTATAATATGATTGAACTTGATTTTGTAAAGTGCCTTGAGATGACATGTTTCATGATTTGGCGCTATATAAATAAAATTGAATTGAATTGAATTGAATTGCTCTTTTAAAAACTAGGATGAATAATTCAATATTATTTAAAGTTACACTGTTGACAAATGAATTTCTTTGAACTTTGGGCTTAACTTTAATTAAAAAAATTATCTTTTACTGACTTTCAAAGCTATATGGTTGAAAATAAACATTTTTGGGAAGTCTGATGATCTCAAACACAGGAAAGTGTAGATTCCTCAATATTTCTTGTCATATAGTTTGTCAAATCTTTGTGTTTTCATTCAATTTCCAGTTTATAATTTGTTGCACATATTTCTTTGAACAAAGATAAAAGTAATCTCTTTAGAAGAGATCTTCCTGCAACCTGAAGACAATGGAAGGTGAAGAATTAACAGGAAGTTTTTAAACCAAAGACACAAACCCAGTTACTCAGTGTACAGGAGCGCCCCCGTGTGGCCAACATGTAACACTACAAAGGAGGGAACTACATAGTTGTTTTTTAAGACTTTTTTTTTTATTCAGATATGATTTATTTTAATTTCAGAAATTACAAAGCCTGTAAACGTGTTTTATTAAAAGAAAGTAGGTAATGAACCCTTTTCTGATGCCGTAGCTCTGAAATTCTTCCATCCAATGATCTAGATCTAGGTCCATTCTGATTCAAAGATGTTTGGGGTGAAATATTATTCTCTCATCCAGCAGCTTCACAAACTCTTTGCTGTATCTTAGCCATATGAATCAAAACAAGGTTGTCCGCTCTGTTAGGTACAGCTGTGGTTGTCCATCTGTAAACACAGTCTGCAGGCAAACTGTCTTTAATGTTGAAAAAACAACAACATTTTTCCAGGGAGGAACATTTTCCTTTGCTAAATAAAAAGGAAACAAATTGAATATGGGCAGCTAATAATACTTTTACAGGTTAGGAGGTTTGAGACCAAATTCGTTTTAATGCAATTTATCCTCCCAATCAAAGCATAATTTATCAATTTTTGTAAGTTTTGTACCTGATTAACTACTTGAATTTGTACAAATTCGTATCTACAATATTCCCAAGATACCTTCTTCCATTAAGGGAGCATTCAAAATGGACTTGTTTGCTGATATTCATGATAATCCAAATTTTCAGAGTGGAAGAATTTCACTTCCACTTTCACTCAGAAGGGTTTGAGATAAAGTTATCATTTCAGATCTAACCTAAATTTAATTATAACCCTATTCTTTGAGCAGGATGGGTTTACCATCAAGCAGGTGACGATGATGAGGAAGAACGTGAAGAAGAGGACGACGTTGTAGAGGCCGTCCCTGCTCCATGCGTGATCCCTCTGCTCGTCCTGCAGGACGTTCTTCTTCGGAGACGAAGGCGAAGAGTCTGGGATGTTTCTGCAGCACTGAAACAAGATGAAACACAGAAAAAAAAACATTTAAAGCAATATTCTCAAGTTTTTTTTTAAATACTTCTAAAAAATAATAAATACTCCACGACAGCCTAACTTTTACCTCCGGTTTGACCTCTGTGATGCCGAAGTCGGCCAGATGGTGATGAAGAACGCTGCGATTCAGCGATTGGACGACCTCCTTAGCAGGGCGGAGCTCCACGATGTCCCGCCTCTCAGAGGACACGAAGAGCTCGATGCCGTTTTTTGCCTGTAAAGACCGACCGTCCATCAGGAAAATCGGTCAGACAAGAGGTTTAAACGGAGCGGGATGACAGCGCCACTTACATTCAGCTTGTTGATGTGAACGTGTTGAGGAGCAACGCCGAGCGCCGCCGCTACACCGTCCCGAAACCACAGAAGGTGACTGATGTTCAGCCTCCTCACACCAACAGCCAGGTACTGAAACAAAGACAGAGAACTCGGTAAATACTGGGTCTGTTCTAGGGCTGGGCAATAAATACAGACTTTAAAGATATATAAGATGAGACCATATTGTTTATATTGAAATGGTCTATGTTACATTAGAATTATACTTTTATGTATTCCAGCAGGTTATTTTTCAACTATTTTTCATATTTATCTACAGCTGTTTGTTAAAAAAATTGTGCCTGTGAGTCGATCCTGCGACTTATTGTTTGTCAAGTGCGACTTGTATATCAAATTTAAATGGTAAATCATATTGACAAACATGAAACAAGTAGCAAAAATTACCGTCTATAGCCACAAGATGGCGCTCTAGGTTTGTGAAAACTAAATACAGCTCCTGTGCCACTTAAAAATGTGTTGAAACATTTACTTATAGTAAATGTTTCAACACATTTTTGTTGTTTGTTGTTTCGCCGTTTCAGTATGAATGGCCCATATTGCGACAGAACCTGTTATTGGGCTGTTCGTGAAGCTAACAGCAGCTAGCGTTAGCTTACAGGTCTGTTGTCTGGGCGGGTTACAACTTTGATAAGATAAGATAGTCTTTATTGATCTCACAATGGAGAAATTCACTGATGCACGTAAGCTGATACGTATTAGCATGTAGCACCATTACGCTCACAGTCTAATTTCAACGTAATTTTGGCCATTACGCAAAATATGTGCTGGCAAGAACCTCCCTGGTTGGAGTTCAATTAAGTTTCAATTAAATTTTATATATATAGTGCCAATTCATGAAACATGTCATCTCAAGGCACTTTCCAAAGTCAAATTCAATCAGATTATACAGACTGGGTCATCCTCCCAGGTATGTTTCATTTTATTCAGGCAGTTGTGGAATTGAATAAAATGCCTTATCAGATAAAATGTCAGTTTTTAGTCTTGGATTGTGTGAAATACATTTCTAAATAAATGTGTACGATCTGGTGTGACATGTTTTTTCCTCTTTATGACGCATTCTGGACTCTGTGGAGGAAGTGGCTGAGAGGAGAGTGTTGTCCAAGCTCGCACCAGACTGTAGAGGAGCTGAGCAGCTCCTTTAAAGATAGACTTAGACATCCTGCCTGTAAAAAGGAGCGTGACCGCAGGTCATTCATTCCTGCTGCCATCAGATTATACAATGCCACAAAATAACAATAACTGTAAATATAAGTGTAACCACAACTGTAACTATAACTGCAACTGTAATCCTCTGCCTCATTTCTTTTTGTATTTTATTTTTTTCTTCTACTTACCTACTCCTTTTGATCCATGGTATAATGAGGACACACTGTATATATATGATGCACCTCGTCCTACATGACACCTTCTTCCTATGATTACTGATTCTGAGCCGACGTGACATGTGAATTTCTCCAACGTGAGATCAATAAAGCCTAAGTCTTATCTTATTTTTTGACTGATGTGACTCCGGAGCGACTCCTAGTCCGAGAAATAGGGTAATTTAATTTCTACTCAAATATTCAGAGGAATCCATTAATGAGCAAGCCAATAACAGCTCTGTCTGACCACAATGGCCTCCATCACCATTTGAACTGTTACAGTTAGTAACGGGACATGAGTCGTTTCTTTTCTCAGCGTCTGAGCCAAGAGGAGGAGAGACAACTGATTCCAACAGCCACTGCACCTTTGCACCGAGATGATTGTTTTAAAGCTGGAAATCTGGGAGGACTTAAGGGAGAAGCAGTCTTGGTGAGACGTTTCCATCTATAGTATTGGAGTCCAACGCACCTGACTTAAATAATAAAGACGTATTTAATTCAGCCCTTCGATTCAAGTGTGTTGGATCAAAGAAATCTAGATGTTGATTGAGGGACAGTGGACCTTAATCAAACTCCAGTCCTGAGTGCAAATGTCTTTAATTACTTTACTCAAATCTTAATATTTCAATTTATACACACACACACACACACACACACACACACACACTTTAAATGGTAAATCATCTTGACCAGTATGAAACAAGGAGTAAATATTACCGCCTATAGCCACAAGAGGGCGCTCTAGGCTTGTAAAAACATTTAGCGCAACAAGAGGTAATTACCGGTCCTGCCGCTGTACCTATGTAGTAGAACAGCTGAGCCGCACTCTGTGGTCCGGGCGGGTTACAACTTTGCAGATGAACGTGAGCTTTATGTTGCTCTGAAACATCCGTGTCATACTGTTAGCTTAGCATGTAGCACCGTTACGCCCACGGTCTAATTTAGGCGTAATTAGGCGTAATCATGAACCTTGATCCTATCTGACTTTAGCTGATCCAGAACCAGTTTAGATGTGTGTTTGGGATCATTTGGTTGGAACAACCAACTGTGTCTAGGTTTCATTTAAATGTTCATTTGAGGTGAAGAGTTCTGATAAAGTCCATCCACCTTGTGCGATGCACCAGTACCACTGGGAGTGAAACATCCCTCTCCCCAGGGACATTCTCCAGCTCTTTCTCCAGGACCCTAAGGCGTTCCCTGGACAGAAGGGATATATAGTCCCTCCAATGAGTATAGTCTTCTCCAGAGTCTCCTCCTAGCCTGACATGGCTGAAAACCCCCCAAAGGGAGGTGTGCAGGGAACATCCTGATCAGATGTCCAAACCACCTTAATGGCGTACCGCGAGCGAGCTATTTTTAGAAACGTAACGTCACGAGACGTCACATCACGTGGTACGCAGTAGGGCAAGCTTGCATAGTCCGCCGCTGTTTCGCTGTAAAAGAGACGTGCGTTACCCTTGGTTTTACTCCTAAAACGACTGCTTTTTCCAAGTCTAAGACCATGGTTTTTAAACATTGTTGCTATGGAACGGGCAACAGCGACTCGAGGTACGCTGATCGGCCGCATATGAAGGATGTTTTCTTCATTAATTTCCCGAAATTCAAGACTGCCAAGGAGAAATGTGTGCGCTGGGCACACCGGTGCGGTCAGCCTACACAACAGTTCAACCCGGAAAAAGTTACCAAATTCACGTACATATGTAGCAAGCATTTTGTCGGAGGAAAGGGCCCAACCGAAGAACATCCTGACCCAATTCCAGTGACATCAAGTAGTGAACAGGTAAGATATTTTTGAATACCATTTACCTTTGTCAACCGAGCGCCTGCTACCATGATAGCATATAGGCTATCATGGCAGCTGAGATGTAAACAGTTGTTTTGTAGCTACCTATTGGCAACATATACCGATTCCTGGACGGTGATTACAAAACAGAAAAAAAACGGCCGACGACGCCATGAACGCCGAGCAGGGAAAAAAAACAACGACTTACCGTTCGATCAACTCGGCCAGTTTTCCAGTCTCTTTAAGCCCTCGACACTCAAGCCATCGTTTGAGCTGAAGGTTGGTGTGTTCTTCGACAGTTCGACCAGTAAACCGTGCGCCTGGGACATCGTCTTGCAAAAGTTTAACGGCTATAAAGTCGGTCATATCGCTGTTTCCGTTGCGCGTGTAATGGCTGGTGGCTACGGGCGCTCTCTACCTGTATGCCCTACCAAAGCGGCAAAAAGGGCGTTGCTCTTGAGATGGTGACGTCACATGCACGGTACGCCATTGACACCTTTCGATGCGGAGAAGCAGGGGCTCTACTCTGAGCTTTCAAGGCAGTGGCAGTGAGCCTCTGCTGTTTGCAACATCACATTAGCTTGTAAAAACACAAGTTCATAACAGCTAGGCTATATTAACCTAGAATTACTGCTCTCCAAACCTTCCTTCGCGATATAGACACTTCACACGTTGACATGACGGAGGCGATTCATCAGGGATGTATTGTGCTGCTGACAAAATGATCTAAAACTGAAGCCTTGGTTGGGAGATTCTCTCTGCCTTAATCATTTGTCTTCAACTTCTCTACAAACATAGACGTCGAGCTGATATTCATCGCCTCCTCTAACCCAATTAAAGGAATATCAGACTGAGAATATCAGATTCTTTCTTGAAATGAGATTAGAAGAAAACAAGTCTGACCTCTGCAGCTTTCACTCCACCAGCCTGAAGCCCACCGGCTGCTGCTGCTGCTGCTTCTACATCCCCGTGTGTTTTACTGTGTGTGCGTGAATAAGTGGGAGCGTGGGCGGCTGTTTGCTAATGGCTAAAACAACAACAACATGTTCTGCTGCCACTTAATTCAATATGAGGAAGAAAACCTGCAGCCGGTCAGTCTGAGCCTGGTTACGGTTTGCTCTCCTTAAACGACTCCTCTTCCTCTCAGTGGTGAAATAAAACAGCTCCACCACAAGAAACACTCCAATAATAGTAATACTGAACAATTACCTAAAGGGAGGGACAAGTAATCAGTAAATGAATCCTTTAAAATGTAAAACCTAACTAGAAGGAAACAGGTTAGAGTTTTTTTTTTTAAACCAACTCTAACCTCCCCATAATCCTGAGTGGAAATTTTCACACTGGGCAAAACAAACATCCTCATGTTGGCCTGGGTTTGGTGCATTTTTAATCTGTAAAATCTCTGTTTCAGCTACAGGCAGCAATAATCCACCAAACTCTGTGAGGAGAAAACTGGTTAAAACGAGAAACCATTTAAACTGTCGAACGAGAAGCCAAATAATGAAACTCTTTCACTTAAAAACAATGTGAGGCAAAGACAATAAAACAACAACAAACAATGTAATCATCCTTACCAAGCAGGCATGCAAACATCGTCCACCACATGAGGATTTTCTCTAAATGAAAGAAGGCGAGCCAGCCGCCTGTCAGTCAGGGACCTTTCGCTCCATTTCCTGATCTACTCATTCCCTGATCTCTGATTGGCTTAAGAGCCTGACACAGCTCAACCCTCCACCTGATTGGCCGTCGTCTGGGTAATGCCATTATCCCACTGTGCTTCCTGTTGGGATCAGGTACTATTTCTGTCCAACCCATGCACACTTTATCGGTTATAGCCTGTAATTAGCTAACGGCCTGGGTCAGCGGGGAAGGAATGGGGACGGGATGGGGGTCAAAGTGGGATCAATCTGGGGGGGGGGGGGGGGGGTGGGACGGTGCGGTGGAGAGGGTTCAATCAATTTAAAAACACCAACACAACCTAAGATTAGAGCCTCAGCAATTAGTCATCAGCAGATGATCAATGACATCCGATTGAGTCATTTTAAAGTGTCCAGGACAGAAAAAAAAACAAATAGATGCAAACTGTGGTTAAAACTGGAAAGTAGCTGTGAGGGGGAAATTACATTTTCAAAATAAAAGAGAAATTTTAGAATTTTTTTAATTGATAAGATTTTTTTTTAAACAGCAGTTGAAAAAATAACCAATTCGGGTATAACGAAAATAATTAATCCCTATAAATACATCCAGTCATGCCTCCTGTGTTTCCTTCAGCCCACCGGTGCACAAACTCTGGGTGAATTTAATGCTTATAGTAGCGGAGTAGTCAGAGGAAATTAATACGCTGTTTTACATCCTCACGAGATCAGGTCCAGAAAGCATCATTTATGGGTTTCTCCACCTTCAGGCAGGAAATAATTCCCAACTGGTTTATTAACAAAGCTAGCAGCCATGTTTATCCAACTTGTTGTACGTGTCTGTAAGTGTGCACACAATGCAGCATCAGCCATACAGAGTTTATTACTGGTTCTGTCAGATTTTATGGACTCTATTTTCGCCTATTTTACAGTAATAATTGTATTATAACCATTTCTAGTCATGCATTTTGTGTCGTTATGAAGTTCGGGTCACATACATCCTTTAAAAACATCCCATGTCATAGCAGTAAGGATATTATTTGACAATAGATGATATTTGTTGTGATTTGCTCCAAATAAACACATTGGCTTGATTGTCTTTCACTGATAAAAGGTATATTTAGATCTCCAACCACACTACAGCACCCATCTGTTGATATGTGGCTGATTTGATGCTGTTGATAATGTAGCTGACACACTTCCGATGCTTCTCGTTAGAGTGGCTTAGGTTACCCTGAGCTACCTCTATAGTTATGTTGCTATAGGCTTAGGCTGCTGGAGGACATCAGGGCCTAATTCTCTCTCTCTGCTGAGTTCTCCTACTGTTCTCCAATCTGCATTGTTTGTTGTTATTTCAGCTTTTAACTTTTTGTTCTGTCATTTTTCTCTATATACAAGGTACACCTGGTCTGGCGTACTGTTAGCTGTGACATCATCAGGGGAGGCAGATCATCCTCTATTACCATCTAACATAGAAAATACTCCTGGGTCAATGTGAGCTTCTGTGCTTTCTGTGTCTCTGCTCTGTCTTCTCTAACATAGAAAGTACTCCTGGGTCAATGTGAGCTTCTGTGCTTTCTGTGTCTCTGCTCTGTCTTCTCTAACATAGAAAGTACTCCTGGGTCAATGTGAGCTTCTGAGCTTTCTGTGTCTCTGCTCTGTCTTCTCTAAGCCCCAGTGGGTGGAGGCAGATGAGCGTTCACACTGAGCCTGGTTCTGGTTCTGCTGGAGGTTCTCCTCCCTGTTAAAGGGGAGTTTTCCTCTCCACTGTCGCTTCATGCATGCTCAGTATGAGGGATTGCTGCAAAGCCATCAACAATGCAGACGACTGTCCACTGTGGCTCTACGCTCTTTCAGGAGGAGTGAATGCTGCTTGGAGAGACTTGATGCAACCTGCTGGGTTTCCTTAGAGAGGAAACTTTCTGACTAATTTGTATAATCTGATTGAATTTGCCTTTGGAAAGTGCCTTTAGACGACATGCATCATGAATTGGCACTATATAAATAAAATTTAATTGAATAGATGCGGCAGCATGTCGCTAACGTCAACGAGAAGGTTCCGTCTATAGGACTTCCTGACCAGTTGATCCCTGATCCTTTGGAGAAAAGGACGTTCGTGTTCATGAGTCCTGTCTGACTTTGTGTGTTTTAAATTCTAGTGTTGAGGGATTTTCCCTAAATCATCCTCCAGTATTTGTTGTAAAAAGAGACTCTGTTCCCAAACTCCTTTAGATAAAGAGCGTGATGTGTTGCTGATTCGGTACTTTTAGGCAACTTCATGCTGTTTTACAGGTTTCATCGATGTTACGGTTGAAAATGCTTCATAGTAAATAGGACCACATCTATCCAATGACTTTTACTCAAATGCAGACTTTGACGGATCAAAATCTGCTTTTATTAAAATGGGCTAAATACAGCAAGCGCTTTCAAAGAAAGCCCAACCCAAATCCTGTTCTTATTGCCAGAGAACTTGCAAACTGGATGTGCAAAAGCCTTTTTATGTTTTGGATCAACGACTTCCAACAGAAAGGATGACTAACTTGTTTATTTTAAAACGTTAGTCACTCAGACAATATTAGTGCATTACTGCAAGGGTTTCACAATCAATAGTTATGATTTCAGTGTTAGAAATCCTCATCGCTGTTAGAAAACTCAACCTTGAATAAAAGCCCAGAGTTTGTTTCTGGGTGGTAACAGAGTCAACAGCTCTGGATGATTCATGTTTCTCTCTGTGGGCTTGGAGTGGCATGAAGTCCCCTCCACACACTCCTCACCTGAACCATTTACCAGTTTAACGCACAGAAACACATGATGGACCTCCATGCTCCGGCGTGTGTGGGCAGATGTTTGACCCTGCTGATGTTTGGCTATGCATGATTAATATCTGTTTTGTTTTGAAGCAGTTTATCTGGTTCTACTTGATAGAGTCAAAATAACTGGAATGTCTACTGTAACTAGGGACGCACCAATGTGAAAATTTGAGCAAAACCCAAAGCTATACTTGGTAATCCTGTTCAGAAGCACCTTTTGCTATAGGCTACCGGGTAAAATGGTCCTTCCATCCTGAAAGCAGTTAATACATTATTTAATCAGAAAAAGGAGGTTAAAAAACTCTGACTAATCACTGCTCTTCGGACCAAAAAGGAGTGATTGGTCAGAGTTTTGGTCCTGATCTCACCCCCCTTTCTCCATCCAGTTCTGGGGGAATCACCTTATCTACCGGTTGTTCCACATATCATCATTCTGACACGTTCACGTAACGCCAGTGTTGGTGCTCCTTCCTTGTTAGTTTCTGCTTGCTGGCTGCGCACTTCTAGTGTTTACGTATCCGGTTAGCTTAGCGGTTAGCCTTTCATTGTAGCTCCGCTGCTCTCACCATAGACTTTGAACATTGCTGAGAGTAACGAAGCAAAACACGTACAAGTTTATGAGATGAAGAGGAAGGCCTCAGTAGACAGAAATAAGACCAGAGGGGACTTGGGGAAATTTCCAGAAAAATCATTGACTCTACCTTTAAGGCTGATAGGCAATATTCTATGTATTTTCTTACCTTTTTAACCCCCCCACCCCAGAACATATAAACAGCAGTCGTTGACTCATTGGACCAAAACCAATATGTTTTTATAAATACATTAGACAGACAGACAGACAGATAGACAGATAGACAGATAGACAGACAGATAGATAGATCCTCACTGTAACTATAGGGGTATGAACAGTAATAAAACACTAAACTATTATCCTAGTATTACTATCATATAGTCTCTCACAAGAGCACACCCCGCATATTTTTGGTAATATTTTATCATATCTTTGGATAGAACACTAAAGACATTAGACTCTAATATGATGTAACCCGTGAACAGCTTATATAATATTTAAAAATTACTTAACATGGCAGTTAATGTTTAAAACCGCTGGCAACAACGCAATAAGGAATGTTGATCGCAAAATGCATTAAAGTCCCACAAAGTGAATCAGATCATTTCAACCAAAGAACGTTTAAATTCATCAAGGAATCACACAACTATTTATAACTATGTACGAGCTTAAAGTTGATTTTTTTTTGTCCTCCTACAGCATGAAAACAAGCGTCAACACAGATCTACAGTCACAACATCGTCGCCTTGACTACAACAGAGCATCAACCAGCGGCACACGTGCAGAGAGAGGAGTAAAGGTCACATGGTGTCTTCCAGGCATGTGATATAATGCAGCGATGGGAGGTAACTGGTTGCCATCTGAGGCTTATATAACCACAGTTTCTCTCACTTATACCCTGTAACACCACGTTTTTGTATATTATATCAAACCTTTAAACTAGAAGTGAGACAGAGGCAAGATGTCTGATCACCTGCTCACTCATTAAACTAGCAGCCAAAGTTAAACTTTGACTAAACATCTTATTAATGAACACCTTCTGTCTTCCTTTTAGGACATGAATGAGGAGATGACCATATTTCACGGTTTCGCTCGGCTTGCAGTGTCTCAGCGCATCAGAGTGAGGTTTTCACAGAGATACAGCCTGCAGGGACGGGTCATGTGACAAACACACAGGAAGTCACGCGGTGCCGAGCCTCAAAGCGGCCCCTCTGTCGTGTTGGATGGTGGCAATAAAAAAAAAAGCAGCTTTTATTTTATCACTAGAATATGCAAAGATGATTTCAGATTTAGAGCACAGATCCTGAGACAGACCGTCTACAAACTGCCAACGTTTCCGTCTGTCTTTAGAGGTTTCTGCAGATTGCCGACACTCCCACGATGCATCTGCGGCCATGACACCTCTGCCTGCTTTGGCTGTGGATAGTGGGACTGTTAGTGGTGTCAGATGCAGTCAGAATTCAGTTATTGTCTTCTAGGGCAATATAAAACCTTGAACTTTGGGTCAAATATTAAACAGTTTTTATTCTTTCATTTTTTTATTTAATCATTTGCTGCACAACAACTAGAGACACAGCCAGCTAAAGCGTTTATCTACAGTAGTTGTGTCCAGCTTCAGTCCATCCTGGACTTGGACACCCCTGATCTAGAGTTATGGTTGAAACTAATGGAAAAATAACTTTAATCATCAAGTGGTTCATAAACTCGTTAAATCTGCAACGACTCATTCAGACATCACCTAGAACACGTGTCAAACTCAAGGCCCGCCACTTCATTTTATGCGTCACCCCAGTTTGATAGGCCCATGTTTGACTTAAAACAGGTTTTAAGCACAAACTGACCATAGAGTGCATCTCCCAAAATGCATTTTGATTGTTACCAGCCAGCGTTACAGTTTCTCGCTACTTGAGTGCAGCAGCGTCACCTCAAGCAGATGCTTATTTTCCCCAACGAAAGAATTTGAGACATCTTGACAAAATTAATAAGGCAAAACGGCATTTGTGGCAGAACGAGTCAAAAATGATGCAGCGGTGAAAGCAAACTTTATTGTGGCTGCAGAAATCACCCAAGCTTTAAAATCTTTTTCAGAGGGTTAATTTTTGAAGCAGCGCTTGTTTAAGGTCCGTGAGCAGGTGTGTCCAGGTAAGGTACTAGCCTCGTGAGACCATCCTGATCTCGCAAGCTTTCAAGGTTTCACTCGCAGATCAGTCTGGCTACTCTCCGTTAAAGAAAATTTGGAGCCGTTCACCAAACGAACGTCCAATCAGCGTTGGCTTTGAGGCGGGTTGAGGTGTGACGCAACGAGGAGCGACAGTTCAGTCTAAAGAACATGGCGGCTTCAGCCAATGAAACTAGCGTTAGCGTGGCTATCGAGCAAGTTTTATCGGAATTACAGAGTATTTATTTGCTGAGCTAACGAGCCTTTACCTGCAGCAGCAAGAGTAGCTTGGCTTGTGGTTGTGTTTTCGTCGTCGCTCTGTTACGAGCGACGAGGAATCTGATTGGTTCATTTGGCCCGTCTATCACCAACATAGGCCAATCAGCTAACCAGTATTTTCGCCCCTTCCCAAAGTTACTTCAACGGAAGGTTTCCAGATGGATATGCGGAGCAAATCTATCTGGCAGAGTCAGGTAAGTAAGGTACGGACTTTTCAAAGTAACACCACCGCAGACTGAGTTATGCAAACAGCTGGAAGTCTTGCAACACAGCTGGCCGAAGTTAAATGCAGTTGTCCAGCTTTTTTTATTAGCTGTGGATGGAAGCACAAACAACACGGACACAGAGCACCAATTCATTTTTATTAGAGGCGTAAAACCAGACCTCTCTGTCACTGAGGAGCTCTGGGATGTAGTTGCGATGCATGAAACCACAACAGGCCGTGACATTTGTGATGCAGTGGAGAAGTTTGTAAGTAAAATCAAATTGCCATGGGAAAGGTTGGTGGGGCCAAGTACAGATGATGCACCAGCGACGTGTGGAGGAAAAACAGGCTTGGTTGGACTAATGATAGAAAAATTGAGAAAAATTGGCACTGATAACAAATCATTGCATTATCCGCCAGGAAGCTCAGCGTGGAAAGGATCTGGATGAAATAACATTCAGCCTCTAAGGGGCATACCAACAGTGAACGGCATTGATGCGCGTGGCCTGAATCACCGCCAGCTCCAGCTGTTCTTGCTGGAGGTGAGTTCAGAGCATGAAGACATGTCATGGCTTAGTAGGAGCAAAGTCCTTAAACGATTTTTTGTACAAAGTGTTGGAGCAGGGAATCATCTAGAAGTTGCAGAACGGTAGCTCTCAAAGACTGGACTTGGGCACCCCTGATTTATACTGTAAATCTGAACACTCCTGGTTTATACCGTTAATCTGGACACCCCTGGTTTACACCGTTAATCTGGGCACCCCTAATTTATACCGTTAATCTGGGCACCCCTAATTTATACCTTTAATCTGGACACCCCTAGTTTACACCGTTAATCTGGACACCCCTGATTTACACCATTAATCTGGGCACCCCTGATTTATACCGTTAATCTGGGCACCCCTGATTTATACCGTTAATCTGGGCACCCCTAATTTATACCGGTAATCTGGGCACCCCTAATTTATACCGGTAATCTGGGCACCCCTAATTTATACCGGTAATCTGGGCACCCCTGGTTTATACCGTTAATCTGGGCACCCATAATTTATACCGTTAATCTGGACACCCCTGGTTTACACCGTTAATCTGGGCACCCCTAATTTATACCGTTAATCTGGGCACCTGTAATTTATACCGGTAATCTGGGCACCCTTGGTTTATACCGTTAATCTGGGCACCCCTGGTTTATACCGTTAATCTGGGCACCCCTGGTTTATACCGTTAATCTGGGCACCCCTGGTTTATACCGTTAATCTGGGCACCCCTGGTTTATACCGTTAATCTGGGCACCCCTGGTTTATACCGTTAATCTGGACACCCATGGTTTCTTTAGTCAGTCATTTAAAGATATATGTGAATACTTTAGGTTAACTGTTAATGCTCTTACTAACCTGTAAAATCAATAAATTATTGACATATCTGGGGACGATAGATGCTGTGTTTTATTAATGAAACCGATTAGATGTTAACTATATAAACATAATGGCCATCATCCTATTGAACGCCTCGTTTTTTTATGGATCAAGTCAGTTAAACTCAAACTAAAATCACCAAAATATGTCAAAGCACAACCTCTAGCTCAGGGGTCTGCAACCCGTGGCTCTTTACACCTTCAGCTTTGGCTCTTGAAAACTTAGACCAAAAATGCAATGGGAATAAATTGGTCCATGTTTCTAAATGTAAAGGTAATTTAAAACTGCTAGCTTTAGGATACATTAAGTCCTGCAATATATGCATAAAATGTCCAGAAAGAAAGAAACTACTGGTGCATAGAATGTTTTATTATAGATAAATGCGGTATCTTTTTGTGAATAAGTTGCAAATGACATGCTTTTTCATCATTTTGATGCCTTTTGCTATAAAAATCAAATGTCCAATTGAAGAAAATGCATTAAATCTAAACATAAAAATTCTGTTGGTTAAATAATAAAAACTGTTGATCTTTAATTAAAAAAATTTAAACAAATTTCCTATAGAATACTATAAAAACAAGCTCTTGTTTCAAAGAGATGTGAAACATTTGTGGCTCTAAACTAAATTTGTTTAGCTGGACTGAGGGCAAAAATGGATCTGTGGGTTGTAAAGGTTGCTGATCGCTGATCTCGTTAGAACTGAGAAATCAGCTCTGTGTTTTTCCCTTCGGTATAATAAAATAACGTTTCATGTTAAAACACCTCATCCAACGTTACTATGCCGAACTTGTAGGAATATTTTTCTAAATAAATGATTATTTCATAAAAACAAGCCACCAGGTGCAGAGCAAAACAACCCAGTTTGTAGATCTGATCCTTTCTCGGAGGAGCTCTGACATTTTCCAGCACAAAACCTTCTGGAAGCATCTGAACCGCAGTCGGATCAGTAAACTGGGACACCAACAGTCTGTGTAGATGTAAAGGCACCCTCGGGGACAGAACAACTGTCTCACTGCGTCTCCGTCTCCCGACATGTCCCCCGTGTCTCTGTCTGTCTCTGAAGGTCACTGCTGTTTATCTAAGAGTTACACAACCACCCATTGTGGAGGGAAGTGGGTCTCTCTCTCTTTCTCTCTGCTGATTAACGTTACCAGAGCAACAGAGAGCGCAGCATCCATCCTGCAGCTCCACAGCCCCATGGAGACGTCTGCAGCGTCTGATTAATCATTCGCCGCGTGTTTTCTGACCCTTGACATGGCCAGAGCGGCTGCCTGAAACATGTTCCTTCTCAGAGGAAAATCCCAGGCTTTAAAGCCATCGGCCCGATGAGAAGGAAGCAGGGTGGGACTCATTAAGCCATCTGGGCGCCGCTGTAATGCCAGACTAGAAAATCTCACCTTGGTTTTATGAACTTTGTTGTAAATTATTTAATTTAATTAGTTAATTAACTACATTAATATGCTCACAAAGGTATTCAACTGTTGTATTATACATTTCTTTTGTTAAAGGAGTGTTGACATCGCTGTATAAACTGCTTCTTGTAGTTTATACTGCGGCGTAAGTAAATTATCCAAACTATTTCATAAAAAAAAAAAGAAAGTTTGGCAGGCCAGATTCTATAAGGCCTTTTCATTATGATTTTATATTACTTTCCTGTGTGTAGTTTGTGTTGTTTCTTTTAACTATGATGATGTTGCTTTTACCATTTATTGTTTTTACCTGTACAGAGTCCTTGAGTGTTTTGCAAGGCGCTTGAAATAAAATGTATTATTATTATTATTATTATTATTATTATTATTATTATTATTATTATTATTATTATTATTACAGATAAACCACTAAATGCATCTTGTATTAACCAATACTGCGTATTTTTCAGTGACGTTATAAATGCGTTGATTGTTTGTACCTGTGATGCCTTTCTGGTTGGTTTTGCTGTTCTTTTTATAACTTTTTCTGCAGATGTAGGAGCAGACTCCGAGGATCTTATCTTGTACTCTCTCTTTCCTCTCCTCTATTTTTCTCACATTTTCTCCCTTTTAACATTTTGCCTCCCCATTCATTCACTTTTACCTTTAATATCCAACAAAGTTTTTTGCACATATATCAAGCGTGCACTGTAACAAAAACAGTAATTCTCCACTTGTGAAAGTAAATCTCTTGGACTCTGTTAGGCATTAAGAAAGCAATTCGTGGTGCTACACAACCAGATAGGACAGGTAAAAAAAATCCCTTATTCATTATTCAACTCAGTTGTTTCCAGTTATTCATGTTGTGGCAAAACTACTTAAAATAGTTGTCGTCCTGCTTTATAAGTCCCAATTAAGCGAGCATACAACGAAACGATTCATTCCGGCTGAGCTAACACACCTTTCCCCGATACCTAATGCAGAACAGAAAAACTAAAACTCCTCTTAGTTTAAACCCCATGGCAGAACAAACAACTCACCATGGTGATCAGATATTCGCCGGGTACAACACGCCAGCCAAAGTGATCCGGTTCCACGTCCTGGTGCAGCTGTTCCAGCAGGTCCAGGCTCCGCCGGGGGCCGAGCTCCTGCTGGAGCCGAGAATCGTGGCGGGCAGCGGCGGGCGCCGTGGCCGACCGGACTGGGTGCCGGTGGTGGTGCTGGTGGTTGTGGTGGCGATGGAGGTGAGGGCGGGACTCTGGCAGCTCGTTAACATCTCTCTGAGGGTACTGAGATGGAGGCAGGCGACCCGGATGGTGAGTAGGGAAGGGTCCTCCAGCAAAACACTCTGAGAAAAGAAGGATGATAAATACTGTAAGTTCTGGATCCTCCTGCTCTGAGTGCGATGATTAAGTAACTGCAAGAATCAATCAGCTGGTCTTAATTTATAAGGCTTTCATCTCCGATGGGAGCACAAAATACTTCAGGCAAAATTAAACCAGGAAGCAATTAAAAAAAAAAAGGAATAATGAGGTAAACAAGCTTAGAAAACAAGAATAAAATTAACGGAAAGGTGCATCTGGCAGAGACAAGGTTGGTTTAAAGGACTGACGACCATTACTATTAAGGATAAAGGTGAAAATAAAGAATACAAAAGAAATTTGGAGAAAAACAGATAAAATTCAAAAAACAAGAAAATAATAAAATGGGAAATTTCAGAATTTATTTAATAAAAAAGGACAAAAAAATTAAACAAATAAAAGTAAAATAAATATTACATTTAATTAAAAGCTTATTAAAAATACCGTAAAACTAAATAAAGATCACGGTAGAAGAACAGAAGCGTGTTTAATAAGTAAAAAGCAAACGTAAACTACAGATATTGAGAATATACAGAAAATCCCTGGAGAGATTTTACCCAGCAGGTGAGCTCCACCTTAAAAATTCAGTACCGTAATAATTTAGGGCAAATCTATTATCAGTTTCTAATTAAAGCTTTTTTTCTGTTTTTTTGCAAGTGTATTTAAATGACATCAATTTACACTTTTCATAGTCAATTTCGTACTTTGCAATTTAATCCCAGTTACAAAACAGCACAGTAAAATTTAGTTTATCATTCAAATTCGCTAAAAGGTTTTTTAGGGAAGGAAGGAAGGAAGGAAGGAAGGAAGGAAGGAAGGAAGGAAGGAAGGAAGGAAGGAAGGAAGGAAGGAAGGAAGGAAGGAAGGAAGGAAGGAAGGAAGGAAGGAAGGTGCCACTGGACAAAATGCAGGAGTCCTCTCTGGCAATTTTTACTTCTGCTATAAACAAAAACATCCTTTGTTTCTGGCTTTTAATAATTAGTAGGGTGTTGGTTTTATGTCTGCTTTTTGTTAGACGTGTTTGTTTTTAAACAGGAACTTCATTTAAAATATTAATAACATAAAATGTGATTCACCATTAAAACCAATAACTGTTTCATCCTATGAAGACTTGATTAAGAGGATGATGCAGGAACTACCTTCTTATTTTTGGTTTTTGTTTGTTGTTGTTGCTTTTAAAACACGTCGACCTTGAACGCATCGCATTGAGCATCGCTCCCAGAGAGGCTGAGAAAGCAGAAACAGAAGAGATCCCATCTGGCTCCGCTCTCAGAGGTCTGCAGGCAGCATGGAGGAAATCCCTGAACCCGACTGAACCCGACCAACCGTGATGAAGATGAACCCTGAATAATTCATTCACAAGCTTTATTCATCCTCAGTGAGAAAAAAGAAAAAAACACCATGCTTCACACACACGAACTTGGTCGAATAGAGTTCCTCCAAACGTCACATTAACAGAAAAATGATAAAATAACGTTCTTGTGTCCTTCCCTGTCCAGCACTGTAGATAAAGGGTTGAGATTAGAATCTCAAAAATGTATCAAACGCAGTGCAGAGAGACAGACGGCGAAATGCACGACGTACAACGCAGCGAGAAAGTTAAAAATAAATAAAAGGCCAGCAGGGAGGCTGAAGTAGAAACAAGCACAGGCCTCTGATGCACCAAAGTGCACTAAACTGGGTTTATTTTTCCCATAAAGGAGCAGAGAAGATATAAACACTAGAGGCGAACAGTGAAAAGGCCAGCAGCCGATCCCGCACAATAGTTTAATAAGGAAGTTTGTCTCACTGTGAGGAACCAAAGGGTCAAAACTGACTCAATTAAAGCAAAGGGTTTAAGGTATTGACATTTTTTAAAATATGGTTAACAAAGAGTCAATGGAAAAGAACTTTAATGCTAAAATGTCCTTGAATTCAGATTAAGCGTACACTGCATAAACTCAAATTCTAAAACTATTTAAATCATTGTTATATTATTGTATTTTACTTTGTTTAACCTGGTAAAGTCCCTTTGAGTTCAAGAAAATGTTTAGCCAAGGCATTAAACAGTCAATTAGTACATTTTAAACTGTGTGGATTTGACTTAATTTTGAAAGCTGTCAGTTCAGTGAGCAGCAGTGTTGCTGCTGGCATGGAGGTGGTGAACAGCAGCAATAAGGAGCCAGAGCAGGAACCTGCAGGACAAAACACACCTGCAGGGTCTAAGTTTATGCTGGTGGAGGTGAGGCGCGGGATGGGATGAAATTCCCAACCTGAATTATTGTTATTCGTCCCTGGACACGAGAGAAAGCTCCTGCTGCTGGTTTCTGTTTGCAGACGCTTTAATCCGAAGCGATTTCTAAATTGGGATCCAACAATGCAGTTAATGTCTAAGCTATCAATAAGCTACAGTATTTTTCAGACTATAAGTCGCACTTTTTCATGCTTTTGGCCGTTCCTGCGACTTAAATACCAAATTTAAAACGGTAAATCATACTGACCAGCATGATTAAAGGAGTAAACATTACCGACTGTAGCCACAAGAGGGCGCTCTAGGATTGCTATATTCTGCTCCTGTACCACTTAAAAATTAAGTCGCGGAGCGAGACAGAACCGTGTTATTGGAATGTCCATGAAGCTAATAACAGCTAGCGCTAGCTTACGGGTCAGCTAGCGCTAGCTAAAATGTAAACCCCGCAAAAAGTGTCATAGGTTATGGCTGGAAAACACTGGGTGATAATCCCAATCGGTCATCTCTTGCTCATAGCTTTCAGTCTCAACAGACTCGGTGGCTGAGGGAGACGTCGGTCAACTCTCCAGGTGTAGAAGGAGCGGCCCTCTCAGGGCTTGTCCACACCTAGCCGGGTATCTGGGAAAACGGATACATTGTTATGCGGTTAAGACTAGTGTTGCACCGATACTGATACCAGTATGGGACAGGGGGCCCCGATCCAGCACTAAAATGGTAGTATCGGTATCGGCGAGTACCAACAAATAGGCACTGATACCATTTTGATGTTTGTATGTCACCTGAACGCAGCCTTCTCTCTCCCCACTACTATTATACATGTTATATAAGCTCATGAAAGTTGTGCTATTTTGGCATTTGAGAGCCAAAACTCAGGGTTTAAAAGAGATTATTCAATTATTAATGTAATTTTACTTTCTTACTGTTGCACTACAATTTTACATGTTATAATTTCATGAATGTTGCACTATTTTGGCCTTTGAGAACCAAAAGTTTATTCAATTATTCTCACCCATTCCAGGTAGGCAATAAAAAGTTCTACTGCCCTAAGTAGTAAGCAGTTCTTCATATATACACACACACATCAATTTCAAACAGATGGTATCGGCCAATACTGCACAGCCAGGTATCGGGTATCGGGGCCAAAAATTGGCATCGGCGCAACACTAGTTATGACTTTCATCCACACACAAAAAGCATTTTACTCAAAAAGATGATTGGAAAGACTCTTTGAGCCTGCGTGTGTACATGACCAGACGAAGATTTAGGGTACGGTACATTACGGCGAAGATGTCACATACGTGCAGTCATTGTTCACTACCCTATGGCATCTATAGTCGTTTATTTCCAACTTACATTACCTCCGCACGGCATTTCCTGTCTTCGTCTCGGTATCAAGACTTCAAAGTAAAAGCATAGATGGAGCATTAATTCGCCTCATGCTTGCTCACGATGAGGGATTGCTGCAAAGCCATGTACAATGCAGACGACTCTCCCTGTAGCTCTACGCTTCTCCAGGAGTGAATGCTGCTTGTCGGGACTTTGAAGCAATCAACTGGTTTCCTTATATAGGACATTTTTGACCAATCTGTATAATCTGATTGAATTTGATTTTGTAAAGTGCCTTGAGATTACATGTTTCATGAATTGGTGCTATATAAATAAAATTGAATTGAAATGAATTAATTCATTTTAATTGTATTTATATAACGGCAATTCCCAAATCTCAAGGTTCTCTCCAAAGTCAGACTCCATCAGATCCTCCAGGTTGGTCAGAAAGTTTCCTCTCTAAGGAAACCCAGCAGGTTGCATCAAGTCTCTCCAAGCAGCATTCACTCCTCCTGAAAGAGCGTAGAGCCACAGTGGACAGTCGTCTGCATTGTTGATGGCTTTGCAGCAATTCCTCATACTGAGCATGCATGAAGCGACAGTGGAGAGGAAAACTCCCCTTTAACAGGGAGGAGAACCTCCAGCAGAACCAGAACCAGGCTCAGTGTGAACGCTCATCTGCCTCCACCCACTGGGGCTTAGAGAAGACAGAGCAGAGACACAGAAAGCACAGAAGCTCACATTGACCCAGGAGTACTTTCTATGTTAGATGGTAATAGCGGATGATTTATTCTGAGACATTTAAACCCTTTTAATTAAGGAGATGACCGAGGCACAAAATCCTTCATCACAATCACAATGATCAGATCTGTCACAACAAAGAATCACAAGCCAGAGAAGCATGGATGGATGGACAGCAACACACAAAATGAAAAGGTTGAGGTGGAAATTGAATATATTTGGTTCTGAAATTACATAAATGAGTCTATAAAATCAGAAACGCTTAGCGTTATGGCATGAAAAAGTACGGTTGAATTTTGAGAGCAACATAACTCCTCTGAGAGGCTGTGAACCAGACTGCTTTCCTCGTCCCCTCCTCACTTCTTTTCTCCCTAGCAACAGCGTCCTGGTTGCTATGCAGGATGCTGAGCTGAGCTCTGATTGGACAGGGACCATCATGCCTCTGTTGAAGCCGGAGACAAATTACGAGACAAATGAAAAGCAAGGACAAACTACTTTATCTGAATCTTTTTGTTTGTACACACAGATGCTGAACAGGACCATTTTCCTTTTTTTTTTTTTTTTTTTAAACGCTTCCATAAATGTTACTTTGGCTAAAAGGGAGGCAGGACATCACCACTTTCTTTTGAGATTATAGATTTGATTTCTCTTCGTGTTGCTATAATAAATAATCAGCTTTCGAATGTCAGCACAAACCCAAAGAAGCAGCAGACTGGTTGTGTGTTTTCCGTTTGAAAGTACAGCTCGGAGTGTTTTGTGTAGAAAATGCTGGAAGCTCAGTCTGCTCCTCTCATGTAATCAGCATCACAGCTGCTCCCTCACAGCTGAGTCATCAATCACAAGAACCATAATTTGGCTCCCAGTTTCTCAGTCAGCGCAACCTGCTGACCACGACAGACTAATCAAATGTTCTAAATCCAATCAGCTAAATCGTTCCAGAAGCACCCCCCCCCCCTCCCATGACAAAGACAACAAATAAGAGATAAACACCCAGAACTAAAGGTACTGTGCGCACGATTAGAAACGTGATTGGTTTTCAGTTTTTGTTATCAAATCTACATGTTTTAATTGTGATCTACACTCACAGGCCACTTTATTAGGTACACCTGTCTGACTTGGTTAATGCAGGTTTCTAATCAGGCAATCACATGGCAGGAACTCAATGCATTTATGCATGTAGACGTGGTCAGAAAGTGGAAGAAAGGCGAGTTTAAGTGACTTTTAACGTGCCATGGTTGTTTTTGCCAGATGGGGCTGGTCTGAGTATTTCAGAAACTGCTGATCTACTGGGATTTTCACCCACAACCATCTCTAGGGTTTACAGAGAATGGTCCGAAAAAGAGAGAATATCAAGAAAGCGGCAGTTCTGTGGCCAGAGGTCAAAGAAGAACAGCCAACAGTTCCATGTTATTCAGCCGGCTGTGGATGCAGTTGTGGAATTGAATAAATTAGCTTACCAGATTAAATCTGAGTTTTTAGTTTTGGGATTGTGTGAGATAAATTTCTAAATAAATACGTATAGTCCAGCTCGACATATGTTTGTTTTTCCCCCTCTTTACGACGCATTTTCTTATATTCTGGAGCAATTAACAGTCTGAAAAATGCTGTTTCTACTGAGGCAAATTTATTTGTATAGCACATTTCCGTACCAGGATAATGCAAAGTGCTTTACATGATTAAAATATAGGAAAATAAAACAGAATAAAAGCAAGTAGGAATAAAATGCAGAAACAAAATGGAACATGGGAAAATAGAAATTAAAAGTAAACAAGTAAAAACAGTTTAACTAGAACAGTTGAAGGCAATCCTGAATAAATGTGTTTTTAATCTTGATTTAAAGGAACTCAGGCTTTCAGCACTTTTCCAGTTTTCTGGGAGTTTATTCCAGATCAGTGGAGCATAGGAACTAAATGCTGCTTCTCCATGTCTGGTTCTGGTTCTGGTTCTGCAGAGCAGGCTGGAGCCAGAAGACCTGAGTGGTCTGGAGGGTTGATGCCCTGATAATAAGTCTGTGATGGATTTAGGTGCTAATTCAGGGATTTATAGACTAACAGAAGGATTTTAAAGTCTATTCTCTGAGATCCAGGGTAGAGAGCAGTGTGCCAGGACTTCTCCACACAAGCAGAGTCAGTTTTCCTGCGTACAGGACAATGGAGACCCGGATGTTTGTGAATCTTTCCCTCGGAAGCCGTCGTGTCAGACACTGACAGCCGAAATGCAACTAAACTGGCTGAACAGGAGGAAGTAGTGTTCATCCACTGATCTCTATTACACACACTGCAAAAACAGATCTAAAAATAAGTAAAATGTTCTTAAAGTTAGTGTATTTATCCTTAATTTGGGCAGGTAAATAAATTTATCTGCCAATGGAATTAGTATTCTGACCCCTAAAATAAGATCATTAGACATCCTTCACTTGAAATAAGATGATGGAGATTAATTGTTCGTATTTTAAGTGCAAAAATCTTATTCCATTGGCAAATCATCTTATTTACCTGCTCAAATCAAGGACAAATACACTAATTTTAAAAACATTTTGCTTATTTCTAGTTCCGTTTTTGCAGTGCACTCGAGTGCTAATCGCCCGCTGTTAGAACGAGTCGCTTTGAAGCCACCAGCCGCCATATTGGTACTCCCTATTTCCCCTCAGTAACTAGGGAATATGTGCGCTACAGCATCGAATAACGAGGATTTTCTCATGTTCAGGGGGGCTTAAGACTTTTAAAATGTCAAATGCCATATACTTTTATGTTATGTTCTAAAACTATCAAGTACTGAGAAAGTCATGTGCTGAAATACTTTGCATTATATATATATATATATATATATATACATATACACATACTTATATACACATATATATGAATAACGTAAAATATTTCAGCACCTAATTTCCTAGTAGTTGATAGTGTTAGTACATCCACTGACTGTAGAATTACCTGTGAAACGTTTTCACTCAGCCAGAAAACTGCATGTTGTTGCAACCAAATCCTGTGAGATTCTGTGAGAGTAGGGAGTAGCAAGATGGCGGCCAGTGACTTCAGTTTTTCAGCAAAATCAGCACTCCAGTGTATTATATAGCTCAGTGGAAAATACGTTTCTGGGAAAGAACTCAAGAACTCACAATGTTTCCGTTGTTCTTCATTAAACTTGCGTCAACTTTGAGGTTGGTAGAGTATCAAAGATGCCCAAACTGTTGTTTTTTTTGTTTTTTTTCTTAATCGTGTACACCGCTCAGACGACAAACTACTATTTCAACACTGACCTATGTAAAACAACCTTTTTTTTGTTATGATTTTTATAAACTTTTATGACAATTACACTTAAAGCGTTAATTTAAAGAAAAATGAAAAGACTTTTCCTGCCAGGCAAAAATCCCCTAAATAGGCGAGAAATTAAGGCAGTAAAGTATTTGAAAAGCTACAATTCTGAAGTCATTTGTGTCTGTGAATTATAATATACGGTATTGTTTTTTTTATTATTTCTATGATACTTAGGAAATGATTTACCTTTTTTTAAGTAAATCAATATCAGTGAACTGATTTGTAATCATCCTAATCATTCAAAATGTTGCGTTTCCTATGATATAATGGGTTGAATTAAATTCTCTTAACAATAACGCTGTATACCACCACCAAAGGAATAGCTTGGATGCTATATTTAATAGGATGTTACATTCTGCATGCTAATAATGGGCAGAAAACCCTTGACGCTGAGCTGAGTGAACGCTGGCACGACTTGCTGCCGCTGCTCGCCGGAATTTTTGTATTTGCTGCTCCCTGCCTTTGCTCACCGGTAACTTTTTAACCGGTAACTTTTTAACAGACAGTGCAATTGTTTTTAACGGACAGTGCAATTGTTTTTTTACTGAGAACACGGCCACGATTCATCGGCACTACAGGTTGTGTGCGTCCCAACTAGGCTACTATCGGTAGCTCACCTGTCCTGCCCCGTTTTCAGCCTCACCTGACGTTTTTTAATAATGTGGACCGACAGGACATACATCCTGCTTGTCTGCATCTGGATATTTCTACTGCCCGCTCACCTGCAAGTGGCGGGTTTGCTGCAGTATTCAGCCGCTGACCTGCTCCGGCTCCGCTGTCACTCGCCCGGACCTGCGCCCGAGGCACTCCACCTTCACCCGGACATCACCTTCCAGCCACGCCGGAGATACATCCACCGAGGATCTCGCCGGATTTCCCACCACAACGGTTCAACAGCAATAAAATCCATCTGGTCCAGCTCCCGACGGGGGATTCGTCGCCCTCCATGCTCCACCAGCCGGGCTGTCGACCACAGCGTGTTAGCCCGCCTAGCTCGGTCGGCTAGCACCACCACCAGCTGCAACAACACTGCACTCAACTTTGCTCTGCTTAACATCCGCTCACTGACAAGCAAGGGACATCTCATTCAGGACCTCATCACTGACCGTAAACTGGACTTTCTCTGTTTAACCGAGACCTGGCAACAGCCCCAAGAATACTCTCAGCTCAACGATTCCACTCCTAATGGGTTTGTTTACATCTCTCAACCCCGTGGTTCCGGGCGCGGAGGAGGTCTCGCGATAATTCATCGCGAGAATTGGAAAGTCTCGCCGGTATCTGCGCCAGTCTCAAGCACGTTTGAATCCACAGTCTGCAAGCTGTCTGGCCCAACTCCAACCATCATTGCTGCTGTCTACCGCCCCCCAAAACCGAATAGTGCCTTTTTAACAGAGTTTGCCGATTTTCTCACCCACCTATCCTCTCTATCACCAAACTTAATCCTACTGGGTGATTTCAATATCCACATGGACAATACCAATTTGCCTCTCACCAAAGACTTTACTTCCTGCCTAGAGAGTTTTGGATGTCAGCAATACACCACTACCCCCACACACTCCAAAGGACATATTCTGGATTTAATCTGCTGCTCTGGCGTCATCCCTCACAACATAACAGCTGATGAACTCCCCATAACTGACCATTTTCTCCTCTCATTTGAAGTGAATATTACCCTCTCTATCTCTAAAACATCCCGCCTCATATCCTTCCGGAACATAAAGAACATTGATCCCTCCACCCTTATCTCAAGTATCCACTCTTCCTGCCTCCTTGACTTCAATAATCTGCTAACCCCTGATGACCTGGTCATCCACTACAACACTGGTCTCCATAATATCCTTGACTCGCTTGCTCCACTAAAAAATAGATTTGTTTCTTTTTCCGTCTCCGCCCCCTGGTACACCCCAAATCTCCGACGCATGAAAACCAAAGGACGGCAACTCGAAAGACTTTATAGAAAAACTGGTCTCACTATACACAAAGAAATGTACAATAATCACATTATTCACTATAAGGACTCCATTGCCAGCACTAAATCACAGTATTACTCGAGCTTAATCACTACCAATCAACATAACTCTAAGTCACTTTTCTCTATACTCAATAATACTATCAAACCCAAGGACTCTTTCCCCCCGCACCTTTATACAACCTCCTTCTGCAATGACATCATGTCATACTTCACAGGAAAAATCAAGAACATTCACCAAAACCTTGGATCAACGGCTCATCTCAGCACCTCACCAGATCTTCCCTCGCCTACACAGTCGCTCTCCTCCTTCCATCTTCCCACTGTCTCGGAAATCACAGAGCTCATTCGGAAATCCAAACCATCCACCTGTCAACTGGACCCCTTCCCAACACAACTTGTCAAAACCTGCCTCCCCTCTCTGGTTCCCCTCATCTCCGCTATCATCCACACCTCCCTCACCACTGGAACTGTCCCTACACTTCTCAAAACTGCTGCCATCACTCCGATTGTAAAAAAACCTGGTGCCGACCCGATCAACTTCAACAACCTCCGTCCTATCTCCAATTTACCCTTCATTTCCAAAATTCTTGAAAAAACAGTTGCCTCCCAGCTCCATACTCACCTATCTGCCAACAGCCTGTATGAAGAATTTCAGTCTGGTTTCCGGCCACTCCATAGCACTGAAACAGCACTCATCAAAATCACCAATGACCTCCTCATGGCATCTGATTCTGGACTACTCACCATCCTCATCCTCCTCGACCTGAGTGCAGCCTTTGACACCATCTGTCACACCACTCTCCTCAGTAGGCTTTCTTCCATTGGCATCACTAACACTCCGTTGGACTGGTTTATTTCCTACTTCTCTGACCGCACTCAGTACATTCAACTGAAGACCCTCAAATCCACCCCCTCCCCCCTCACCTCAGGCGTGCCCCAGGGCTCTGTACTCGGGCCCCTCCTCTTCATCATCTACCTCCTTCCCCTTGGCAATATCTTCCGCAAATTTAACATCCAATTCCATTGCTATGCTGATGACACCCAGCTCTACCTCTCCACACAACCATCGTCCTCTCTTCCCCCCACCTCCCTCACAAATTGCATCTGTGAAATAAAAGCCTGGTTCACCAAAAACTTCCTTCAATTAAACAGTAGTAAAACTGAGGTTCTCCTCATCGGCACCAAATCAACTCTTTCCAAAACTGACAGTTTCCCACTTGTTATTGACAGTTCCTCCATCTCCCCCTCCCCCCAGGTTAAGAGTCTGGGTGTCATCCTCGATAGCACCCTATCTTTTCAATCCCATATCAATAACATTACCCGGTCTGCCTACTTTCACTTAAGAAACATCAACCGCCTCCGTCCCTCCCTTACCCCACACACTGCTGCCATACTTGTGCACAGCCTTGTCACCTCCCGACTGGATTACTGCAACTCTCTCCTCTTCAGCCTTCCTCAGAAATCACTCCATAAACTACAACTGGTCCAGAACTCAGCTGCTCGCAGCATAACAAGAACTCCCTCTATCCACCACATCACCCCGGTCCTCCAACAGCTTCACTGGCTCCCCGTGCAGTTCCGCATTCAATATAAAACTCTCATGGTGACATTCAAGGCCCTTCACCACCTAGCCCCCCCTTATCTGTCAGGCCTCCTGCACATTCCCACCCCCTCCCGTGCTCTTAGATCCTCATCTGCTTTACACCTGTCTGTCCCTTCCGCCCGTCTCACCACCATGGGGAGCAGAGCATTCAGCCGCTCTGCCCCCCGCCTCTGGAACTCTCTACCACCCCTACTTAGAAACACGGACTCACTTCAAAATTTTAAATCACAACTCAAAACTCATCTGTTTAAGACCGCCTATTCTCTTTAATTATCAATTTCCCTGTCCCAGCCTCGGTATTTATTTATTTTTTTTATTTATTTTTTAAATGTTTTTTGTTTTGATTCTGTTCCTGACATTCTGTTTTTTACCCTTCTGTACGGCGACCTTGAGTGTCTAGAAAGGCGCCTTTTAAATAAAATGTATTATTATTATTATTATTATTAATAACATGTTTGACTCCTTGGATGCATTTTACTGGATAAGTAAGTGGATGAATGCTAAAGCTCAGAAAATGTTTGTTAATTATGTCGTCATTGTAATATTCTGCAACACGATCGAAATTAAATGCTCTCCAGATTGTGTGCGAGCCACGTAGAATATTATGTTTGCATATACTTTTTATTATCTTTCAAATCTGTTGTGCCAACACTTTTGTTTTCAAATTATTTTGCTCATCTTAAAACATTCAAATACATTTTATTTATAAAAAGGCACCTGCACAATTCCTCAGACGTAACCTCATTCTTTAAAAAAAAAGCCAAAATTGTCTGTTTTTCTAATCTCAATCAATGCAACCAGTGAGATTAACGTCTGATGAATATCAATTAGGCTCCTGGTGGATGTGAGGGCTATTCTGACCTATATTCAGTTTTAAGTCGTTCTCGCAGGTCCTGCATCACTGAGCATCCCCTGAAGGCGCAGTGGGAGAACGCTTGCATCTTCTGCAGCTGACTTAAATATGTCTCCTGGCTAAAAATACTACATCCGATTCTCCTTTCTTAAAGCTCTACGTTAACTGACATGGTGACAAAGAAATTGAGTTTTAACTTAAGATCGAAAGAAATTATTGCACTGACTTAATTTGGGATATTTACAGCTTTTTGAAAAAGAATATTTTATATATGTCTTCCTTACATTCAACCATAAATATATACCATCTGTATTTGCAACATTTAAATAAATATCCATCATAAAACAAAGAGGGTATTCTGCAAATTTAAAGTAAGCTTTATAAGATATATAATTGATTTTGTATCGAATGCAGCATTTTTTGTCTATTTTCTGGAAGCAAAGGCCAATTTATTCGACAACATATTGTGTTAATGCTGCGTGCATCTGCAGCCAGCAGACGCTTACCTGGGATCAGCAGCTGTGTCCAAATTAAAGCCAAGGAGAAAAACATGCTGAGGAAGCCTCCCCCGTCTCCTGCTGCCTTCCTGCAGAAACAAACGCGCTCTTTGACGCTCCGGCTGGAGCTGCCAAGGCGCATCCAGGACGGCTTGTCTTCGCTGAAGGCAGCTGTCACAGCACCACAGCTTCAACCACCGGGGCCCCTGCCGCTGCTTCCCCGCCCTGCAGCGTCCTGCAGCGGCCTGAGCGAAGGAGGAACAGCCGGTCTGGGGTGGTGGTGGTGGCGGTGGGCTGTTTCCTTCCGAGTCTGGGAGATAATGAGGAAGGATGACGCTCTGGGGGTGGAGGTGGGAGAGAGGAGGAAGGGGAGGAGAAAAGACGAAGGTGAAGAAACAGTGGAGCACGTTATATTATTTTGCAGTAAATATGATATTGAGAGGAATTAATTGATAAATAGATCACAATTCAGTAAATTAAAGTTAAACATAAAATATCTTTTAGACATGGACACCAAATCAGAGGGTTATTCTTTATTGTTGAGATTTCTTAAAAAGACTAATTTGATAAAAAGGATTTAGTTATTTATTTATTTATTATTTTTGTTTATTATTATTATTATTTTTATTTATAGTAGTAGGGTATTAGATTAGGTCATCCCGATCCACACTCCATTTCAGTTGGTGGCGGAAATGCACCAAAAGTTGTTTGCCAACCGCCATTAAACAAAAGAAGAAGAAGAAGAAGAAGAAATATTTTTTTTATTTTTTTTTTTTTTAATTTAAGCAAATCCAAAATACAATTTTCAAAATGTTGTTCTCTAGGATCAGACATGATTTTTAACCAGTATATGAAATCGATAGTTTCATTTACATGTAACATAGACTCATGGCTACCCGTTAACCCTTCATACGCCTGATAAAATCCACTTAGTGAAATAAATGTGAAAACACCAAAACTTGCAGGCCAATATTAGCCAAATTAACAAATAAAAATTAAATTCACTAAAATAAAGAGCCCAAATGACCTAGCCTTGCCGTTTTTAGCTGTAACGGTTATTAGCTTCATGCTAAAACATGGCGGCGCTTCCTTGTTTGTGCCAACGCTACACCTCTTTAAAAATTTTATTAAATAAGCATGTTTAATTAAATAGATATTAAAGCTTTCAAATGTATCAGTTCAGTTTACTAAGAGATAATTGGGTTTTCTTTCCTTTTTTTGGTTGTCGGAATTAAGAAATAAAAATGGCTGACCTTCTGGTTTCCTGCACAGGACCACCATGGTCATTGGACCAGCTTTTGGTACCTTTGACACTGGCAATGTGGGCCAAAGACCTAATGGGAAATCAAATTGTCAGCAGAAGGAAGCATGAAGTGCTCTAAAATGTCCTGGTGGGTGACTGCGTTGACTGTGGACTTCAGAAAACCCAATGGACCAGAACCAGCAGATGGTTTCCTGAATCATCACAGACTGTGGAAACTTCACACTGACTTGGTCACTGGATTGGGGAAGAGAATTTAGTTTTGTTGTTTTTGTTTTAGCTTGTTGGTCCTGGGGTCCGTTCTTCGTACGTCGCTAACTCAGTTAGCTGGATTTCATTGTTGACGATTTGGCATGATATTGGATCGTTTGGTTCTTCGAAAGACTTCCTGCACTTGTTGTCATAGCAACATGTGCGGCAGCTTAAATCTGCTCGCTAACAGGCTTATTTCATGTAAACAGGATTAGATCGCAGCTTTATACAATACAAAAAACTGTGGATGACTTGGAAAAGGAAAATTTAAATTTTTTATGGATAAAGATTTTTTTTTTGTTAAAATTCCCTGTTTGCACGCGTCCTTTACTTCCCGTGTCTAAGGAATGACACTGAAATTTGGATCTCTTGACATAACAAGTGCCTTTTTAAAATAAAGTATAATAATTAAAGGCTACCATTTTGTAGAATATTCTTGTATTTCACTTTTACTTGTCCCCATGTTCTAGTGGGTCCCGTGGAGGCTCTGACATAAAAGAACAAAGTAAATATGAGATAATTAAAATGCAAAAATACATACTGTAGAAAGTGATAGAAACATCTACCATGGACAGTATTTACGCATTAATTTGTCTGCTGCTTTTTGCCAGCCCTCTCTCCTGGCTTTAACAGATTTTTAGGTGTTTTAATCAATGACTCAAATTCAGCATAACCTTCCATTAAAAGCTCGTGTTCTGCTTGGGAGAAAAACTGTGGGCGTTCTTTGTTCATGCTGAACAGCCAATAGCAGCGCTGCTGATCATTGTTTCTACTATCGATACATTTCCCCTTTTAAACAAACGCATGAACGCGCAGTTATCTCAGATAACTCAATCCAGCCATACTAATCAGAAACAACAGGTGTGTTGGAAGAACCCAATTAGCCGGATCATGATTAGCCGGATGAAATCATCTTGGATGTGTCATTTTATCTCGGATGTTTTAAGCAACGTACGAAGAACGGACCTCTGGTCACCAAATTGTTGTTTGCCAACCCCCAATAAACTAAAAGAAGAAGAAGACAGACTCTTCACATTGAACTTGAAGCCACATTGGCCTCTCCGCTCTCGGACTCTCGGACACTGATTTCTAAAGTAAATGCAAACTTTACTCTCCTCTGAAAGATGACTTTGGACCACTGAGTAACGGTCCAGTTCTTTTTCTCCTCAGCCCAGGTAAGATGCACCTGACTCTGGATCAGGACTGGCTTGACAGGTGAAAGGTAACATTGGTAGGCCATGTGTAGGAATTGTCTGTGAGTAGGTTCTTGATGTGCTGACGCCATGACTCCAGCTTCAGTCCACTCCACGTGAAGCTCCAACACATTCTTGGATGGATTTTGGTTGGTAATCCTCTCAAGGCTGTGGTTCTCCCTGTTGCTGGTGCACCTTTTTATAATCACACTTTGTCCTTCCACTTAACTTTCTCTGAATAAGCTTGAATATAGCACTCTGTAAACAACTGGCTTCTTTTGCAAAGACCTTTCTTGGCTTAACCTCCTTGTGGAGGATGTTAATGACAGTCTTCCCCATGATTGTGTTGCCTCCATGACCCAGACAGAGATCATGGTTCAGAAAACCTTCATAGGTGTTTAGAGTTAATTCAGCAATGAGGGCGTGACGCCAGAAGTTTCCAATATTTAACTCTTTCACACTCTTCAATGTTACCCCTATGAGCTATCAACGTTAGCAGCATCCTCAAAAAATATTGAAAAAGATTTTCTGGTTTTAAAAAAGCAAAGAAAAATAGCAATATTCTCAGTTTTGTGGGTGAGACTCAGAGGTATAATATTAATATTATTAAGAAAATGGTTTACCACCTACATCAGTCAACATTCAGATGCTGCAACTTGGAGGACATTTTCTATTAACATTTGTTCAACTTCAACAAAAAAACTTACTGGATAAACCTGTATGCTTTTACTAGATGCAGCAGAATACATACTAGTTGGATAAAAAGAAATACTCAAAGCTTAAACTTACTTCTAATAGCTGTAGCAGTTAGAGAATTAACTCAGTTGTTTACCCAATTAGCTGTATTCAACCAGAGATAATTGTCATATTTTATATTAATCTATTATTTATTAACAGAGTTATCTCATAAGGCTTCATTAATTAAATTTTGAGCATTTTGGAGTTTTATAGGTATGCCACAAATGCTGGGTGACAAGACATTCTCTCTCAGGGTCCTACAATGACCTTACATTTTTTTGCCTCCATCTAGCGGACAGAGTGGGAACCACATGTTGTTCGAACAACCGGAAGTGGGCCAATTTTCGTGGATATTTTGTGCATTTGGCTCTTTACAAAGTCAAATTCAATCAACTCATGCAGGTTTGTCAGAAAGTTTCCTCTCTAAGGAAACCCAGCAGGTTGCACATCAAGTCTCTCCAAGCAGCATTCACTCCTCCTGAAAGAGCGTAGAGCCACAGTGGACAGTCGTCTGCATTGTTGATGGCTTTGCAGCAATCCCTCATACTGAGCATGCATGAAGCGACAGTGGAGAGGAAAACTCCCCTTTAACAGGGAGGAGAACCTCCAGCAGAACCAGAACCAGGCTCAGTGTGAACGCTCATCTGCCTCCACCCACTGGGGCTTAGAGAAGACAGAGCAGAGACACAGAAAGCACAGAAGCTCACATTGACCCAGGAGTACTTTCTATGTTAGATGGTAATAGAAGATGATCTGCCATCCCTGATGATGTCACAGCTAACAGAACGCCAGTCCAGAGAAATTAGACAGAGAATTAAAAGTTTAAATAACAACAAACAATCCAAATTGGAGAACAGTAGGAGAACTCAGCAGAGTGAGAAAAATAGGCCTTGATGTCCTCATCATCATGAAACACATTTCTGAATCCAGTCTAATTGGTTCATTTCTCTCCTTTGATCGCTAGGAGCACTTTTTTTACTCCAAAAGTAAGAATATCTCAACAAGGTGGTTCAAAACAGTTTTTATCATATACAAATTTTTCTTTGTTCACTAGGAGCGCATTTTTGTTGTTTTTTTCTTTTACTATCAACCAATCACAGATTCACACCTAGCAACAAGGTCAACCACACCTCCTCACCAAGATATAATTTCTGTCATTTCCTCACTTAGAGTCTCTCTCAGTAGGTATATAAATAGCTTTAAGCTGAGATTCCTAGGTAGGAAACTTTATGATAACATGGGAGGTTTGAGGGTCTTTGTGAAAACGGCCACTGATTTATTTTCTTGAAGTTCCCAACAGCTGCTAAATTCTGAGACAATTGCTTCCTCTGTCCACTAGATGGCGCTTTAAGTTAATAAATCCCGTTGGTTTTCAGCTCTTTGACTCTCAACTAATCATGTTATAAAACCATATTACCCAACTTCAGTAACACCACCGAGTAGAGTTCAGATGCTTGTCATGTTTACCTAACAGCAAAATCTCCCAATTGGGTTAAAAACAATTACCCATATTTGGTAATCAAATCCAAATCAGGCTTCTTCCTCTTCATCTTAGAGGTTTAAAGTCACTGAACCAAGAATGTGGAAGTTCCTGATTCCCGGTTAGGAAATCCCGATATGAGCAACGCCAACATGTCTGTTTTTCCTCTAAAGACTGTAGCCTGGTACACAGAGATGGATCTCTGCCAAACACACTAGGAGCTGAACAAACTCCACCCACATGGTGCTGTGGTTTGCATAAATTTGCTGCTGACGTATGACTATTATTTGGAAAGAAAGTATGTGGTCCCCACAGGGATTCAAATTATTCAAATTAGTACAAAGACACTCAACCGAGACAAAGTCGTAGAACCAGCAGCAGTAACTCCCGGTAGTTGTTTCCTCCTTTAATCACTCTTCTACTAGCATTTCCATAAAGTCCAGGTTTGGACTTTGACTAGGCCATTACAGCACCTTGTTGCCCAAAAAAAGGCCAGGGGTGCCTGACCATGCTTAACAACAATCAACAGGTGTTTAATGTAGATGTGCAGTTTGGTTTTCTCCATTATGACCAAACCTCTCCTTTGGTACCTAAAGGACGTGTTGTGCTTCTATTAGGGCTGAACGATTTTGGAAAATAATCTAATTGCGATTTTTTTTCTTAATATTGTGATTTAATGCGATTTTTTTCCCCCAGTTTAATTTATCGTGTCTTTTTAAATATATACAAACAACAAATCAATTTGTTTCCTCGCCGTGTGGATTAGTTGCTAAAAAGACCCGCAGCATCTAAACTCAGAGCAGAAATGATTGCGTTCTGCCTACGAAATATTTCAACCAAAATTGCAATTTTTACTTTTCTCTGCATTAACCACAAGCAACAAAAATGGCCTCTAAATAAAGATGTTTGTAAACAAAAACTATTTAAAACAAGAACTTTTAATGTTTCTATTAATCAGAATATTGTTCAAGAGAACAGCTATTAATTGATTTGGACATCAATCCTTGTTGAACATAAAGTGCAACCAACAATCAAGTCTATGTATTAAACTGATTGACCTGAACTTAATGCTATGTATGATTATATAAACTCTAAAACAATAAAATTAGATTATCTCACTGCTGCAACTGTCTTCCCTTCCATGTGGAGGCAAACCCACTTTAAACATTTTACCAACACCTAATGGACGTGTCTAATTCACTAATTGTTACATAGCCAAAAATTGCAGACTCTGCGATTTGGAAATTGCGTTTTTTTAAATCGTGATTATATTGAAAATGCGATTAATTGTTCAGCCCTAGCTTCTATCAGATGCAGCGTTGCAACTTAGTGCTGGACGATATAGACAAAAAAATATCTCAATATTTTCAGACTTAATACCAATATACAATATGTGTGATCTGTTAAAAAGAGGATTTATTGTTCTCCACACATAACAGAAACTGTACCAAAGGTCACATAAGCTTTAATAAAACCTTGAGAACCCAAAGTTCTGCTCCAGTCCTCACAACGCCTGTATAACCGGCCAAAAACCCAAAGTAGGAACCCGAGGATTTTTAAAATAAATACCACAGACTGTTTTATTTTATTCTTTTTATTTCCCTTTTAAGCTCGAGTAAAAATCAGTTCCCAGGAAATGATTAACAGAACAGAAACAAACTGGCACATTCAAAGCATTTCAGTTATTTAAGTTTCTATTAAGAAAAAAAAAATCCTAATCTAACAGCTCCAGCTGTAGGTTGAAAGGGTGCAAAGGAAAGTGGCTTTTTGTTTGTCAAGTTTATAGTTAACTGATAAAAAGTGTTTAATAAGTGAGCAATAAATCAGGCAACAGCTGCTGGCCATAAACTTCACTGTGAGGAACAGTCTTCAGTGCTTTTATTTAACTTCCCCCCCAATAAGCTGAACATGAACATTATTATATTATTTATTTAAAGACCTCTTTTGTTTTATGAGTCAGAAAAAAAAAAACAGGAAGTATCGTAAACATTTCAGCTAATATTTCTTAAAAATCTCCCAGAGATTTATGCTTCCCCAAATATTCAGAATGCATCTTTAAAAAAAAACATGTGGTTTAAAGTAATATCCTCTCAGGGACGCTCCAGAGTCGCCTCTGGAAAGTTTCTCCCCCCGCGGGTTCCTCACAGGAACCAAAAGGCACTTGGGTGCGGTCCTGGAACCGGACCAGAAACACAGCAGAAAAAAGCAGAAGGTCCTGCAACACGGCGCCAGGAGAGCGCCGCCGCTCCTCTAGTAGGGGGGAGGAGGGTTGTGCAGCTCCTCGTACTTGGGGGGTCCTGGAGTGAAGATGGTGTGAATGCCCAGGATGAGGGGGGCTCTGTTGGGATGACGCAGCTGGTGGATCATGATGGAGGACAGGATCATGCCGAGGACCTGAGAGACGAGACGATGTGGATGAGAACCAGGAAATGGGCCGAGAGGCATTCAGGTTTAAAGGAAGTCAGGATAAAAACGGCCCGTCTGGCACCTCAGAGGTAATTTACTCTAAAGCGGATCATGAATGTGGCCCACAACTGGCATTCAAGAATGATTATTTTTATTTTAATGAGAATTATCACAAATTAATCTTTAAATAACCAGACTTTTTTTATTTCATAAGGACCAGATCTATTTAATGACACTTTCTCTAAAGTAGCCTTTGGTGCACAAAAATGAGCTTTTATCTTGTTGAATGAAATTAGCTAAATACAGAAAGTGTTTTCAAGGAGTGACCCAAATTAATAGACGACACGTTTTGTTCATCCAGTAAACAAAAACAATTTGCCAACTGGGCGACCCGTTTTTTAAAAGGCAAATGTGCAAAACGCTTTTTAATTCTGGACCTACAATGATTTATGCATCGCTTTCCTACAGATAATCTGACTAATTTGTTTAATTTAAATATTGCATTAATATATTTTGGGGAATGGTTAAAAAAAAATCCCAATACGATTTAATTTATGTTTATTGGCCCTCGAATACTTTTGACTGGACAATTTCAGCCCACGTGACAAAGTTTGGACCCCCTGCTTTAAAGGCTTATTTCAAACAGAGGTCAGTGCGAGTCTCTAACGGTCCCTTTAAATGATGCCCCCCCCCCCATCAGGAATGTTTTACAGCTGAAAATAATTGTAGAGTAGTAGGAGAAAGAGTAATAAACAGTGGTCACTATGTCCTCCACTAAGCCTATAGCAGCATAACTATAGAGGTAGCTCAGGTCAACATGAGCCACTCTGACTAGAAGCTTTGTCACAAAGGAAAGTTTTAAGATTAGTCTTAAAAGTAGACGGGGTGTCTGCCTCACGGACCAAAACTGGGAGTTGGTTCCACAGGAGAGGAGCCTGATGGCTAAAGGATCTGCCTCCCATTCTACTTTTAAGACTAATCTTAAAAAGTAGAATGGGTGCCTCCCATTCTACTTTTAGAGACTCTAGGAACCACCAGCAGACCTGCAGTCTGAGAGCGAAGTGCTCTTATCAGGGTGACGGTTCTGAAACCTTGAGCGTTGAAGCAGCTCCAGAGAAGCAGACGGTTTTATCTGCCAGGATGGTCCGTTTGCATTCCTGCTCTCCATTAGAGGAATTTAACCTTCAGATTATTTACATGAGGAAAGCAGCTGGAAGGTTAAAGCGCCACAAAGACACAAACTTTCTGATCTGAACAGTGGCTGCTGGGACTCTGGGATGAAATATTCCTAAAAACCATTTTATTTAAAAACATCCTGCCGTGCGCTTCCACTTTTAAAGACGACGTTTTTTTTATCCGCGTCACGTTGTGCTCAGGAACCCGCGGCTGCGCTTCGGCACCGACGTCGGAGATATCGCTCCGCTTGATAAACAAAGGGTGTAACTCACCGCCAGGGCAGCCAGGGTGAAGAAGACTCCGAGCATGACGTCAGCGAACAGCAGGACGTAACGAATGAGGATGGGGAAGCAAGGCTGCGGGGAAGGAAGGACAAACAGCGGTTACTTTATCTGCCGGCGTGATCCGAGCTCACGGTCAGGCTGATGGATCCTCAGAGCTTCACTGACCTTGCTGTAGATGTTCATGGCCTGCATGAGATACTGAAAGAGACGTAAAGGCAGAAAGGTGAGAGTCTGGACCAGAACAGGCGACTGAGGGCCGAGCTCAGTTACTCACGTTGTAGCTGATTCTCTTGCACTCGTATCCTTCCTCCTCCTCCTCCATGGAGCACAGGCACGAGGCGGGGATGTCGCCGTTCCAGTCCGTGTAGCTGAACAGGCCGCAGCAGTGCATCTGACACCACAGAAGAAGAAGAGGGAGGGTTACTGAGGGTGGGAGGTTTCCCCCCTTGTAGCTGCGTCACCACTGAGCTATATAATACACTGGAGTGCTGATTTTGCCGAAAACCTGAAGTCACTGGCCGCCATCTTGCTACTCCCTACTCTCACAGAATGTCATAGGATTTGGTTGCAACAACAAGCAGTTTTCTGGCTGAGTGAAAAAGTTTCACAGGTAATTCTACAGTCAGTGGATGTACTAACACTATCAACTACTAGGAAATTAGGTGCTGAAATATTTTAATGTTATTCATATTATATATATATATATATATATATATATATATATATATATATATATATATATATATATATATATATATATTATATATATATATATATATATTTTTTTTTTTTTTGTATATTGTTATTTATATATTTATAAATGTTATATATATGTATATTTAAATGAATAAAATGCTAAATGTTTCAGCACACTAAAACTATCAACTACTAGGAAATTAGGTGCTGAAATATTTTACATGTTATTCATTATATATATATATATATTATATATATATATATATATATATATATATATATATATATATATATATATATATATATATATATATATATATATATATATATATATATATATATATATATATATATATAAAATGCAAAATATTTCAGCACATGACTTTCTCAGTACTTGATATTTTTAGAACATAACATAAAAGTATATGGCATTTGACATTTTAAAAGTTTTAAGCCCCCCCTGAACATGAGAAAATCCTCGTTATTCGATGCTGTAGCGCACATATTCCCTAGTTACTGGGGGAAAATAGGGAGTACCAATATGGCGGCTGGTGGCTTCAAAGCGACTCGTTCTAACAGCGGTGATTAGCACTCCAGTGAATAATAGAGATCAGTGTGCGTCACAGCTCAGAACAAGCCATCATCCCTCCGCCACGACACGTTTCTGATGAGCTTAAATGTTTCCCTCTAGAGCAGCTCGACATAAAGGAAACATTTAATTCTGACAGAAATGCTAAATATTGGGACGCTTCTAAGAATCACTTCCTCTTTTTCCCCCCTCAGCGAGTAGAAACATCTGCCTGGGCGGGAACCGAGGACAGTTGTGGACCGTCCAACCAACCAGACCCGATCCAGGTGTGCAGGCTGCGGGCGTGGCATCTAAAATATGATATCCCAGCAGCCCTGCTGTGTAAATAATCCCTCTGGCTGTAGAAACTCCTCCAACAGACACGCACACACTCGTCTGAGTTTAATCATTCATTTACTGCGTCTACCTGCCCTTGTGTGCCAGGTCGGGGGGGCAGGGCCCGTCTGCGGCGCCACAAGCTGCCAAGCAGTTAGTCAATGCACAAGATTCTTATTTAAAATGAATATAAACCTTCCTCCTCAGGCATTTTTTGTTAGAAATAAGCTAAAATCAGAGAGTTTTAATTACCCTCTGCTTTCTGTGAGACTTTCTTTGGGGATAAGGTTGTTTCAGTTTTGGTTCACCAGATGTTTCGGGTCCAGATGTGTCAAACGCTTGAGGTTTGCTTTAAAGTTGGCCAAGTGGTGTTTTCTTTTTTTTTTTCTATTATACGTTTACACGCTCTAATACAAGGAACCAGAGTTCCAGCTGCTGCTTGCAGATAGAAACCTTAATTATGCAGATAATTATCTGCTGTCAGGTTTTTAATACTAAGAGAATAAATTAAACATGTCCTCTAAGAAACATTTAATGTTGCAGGAAATTTTATTTTAGAAAAGAAATGAAGGTGCAAAATGGGTTCTTCTTCTGCTTTCTTTCGTTCACCTTTTAGGCACACCTGTCTCCAACGCTGAGGCAGATCCAACAGAGAAGGCCGGCGAAAACCTGGATTTTATAAATAATTCAGGAGGCTCCCAAACAAGCAGAGGCGGCTAGAAACGTTTAACGGTTGGTTCTAAAGCTTAATGCGGGTCAGCTGTTGTGTTTTTCTTCCCTTCAGTGGAATTTTTAAGACCTTTTTTAACTTCAACTCTGCCTCAGTTCAGAGGTAGGCTGGACTAAAACCAGTTTAAACACCTTCAGGTCTTCTATCTGAACGAGGAAATGAAAGTTTTTTTTTTTTTTTTTTTTAGAGGCGGGGTATCATCTCACCTTAGTCTGCAGGGTGTCGGCCATGTTCTTCACCTGGAACGACGCGGAGTTGAGAGGCAGAAACTCCCTGAACTTTTGCTCCAGCATTCCCTCTATCTGCAAACAAGCAGCAGGGATCGATTGAGTGACAGAACCGGGCCAGAGCAGCAGAACCAGAAGCAGACAGCGACAGAAACACACCCCCTACCCCCCCAGCTAAATGATATCATAACATTAAACAAGAAAGGAAGAAAAACATTCAATCATCTGGAGAAATAATAAAAAAGGATAAATTTATTTAGATGAAGTCTGAATCAACAAGAAGAGAAAATGGTGATCTGATTAATTTCCAGCACTTTATTGAGGAAATGGAGGAAAAACCGTTGGACCAGCGCAGCAGCTGCTCTCTGCTGCTTCAGGCCATAAAACAAATTAAATATTAAACTATAACAAAGAGTAAAACAACCTAGAAACACACGGGCTGGGCCAGTGGGACGTGAAGCCGTCCATAAACCTTTTCTGATTATTAAAGGTACCAGTATTGGGTCTTATCCAGAACCAGGCCAGCAGTTTATAAGATTTAATCTAATTGACAGCTGAACTGCCCCGTTTATTGCAATAATAATAATAATAATAATAATAATGATAATACAGATACTTTCTGATGGCAGATTTCCTGTGTGGAGGGACAGGGATGTTACCTGAGGACGTGTGATGGCAGTGGGGATTCCTCCTCGGATCATCACCAAAGCTCCAATGATCATGCAGACCAAAAACTGCAGAAAACAAAAAGAAAAAAAAACTGATGGAAAAAAACAAGTCGAACCAGATTTACACAGAAATACCCTTTTTTTTTTTTTTTACAGCCCTGCTGGACAACCGCCAGCCTCACACATAGATATTTGCATCCTGGTCATTTAAAAAAACAAAAACAAAAAAAAAAAACGTTTACACAGATTTAAAAAATGACTTTCTCAGTTTCAGAGTAATCTAAATCTGGTGCTGGACTTCATGTGGATCAGAGATGCTCAAAGGAACATCTTCAGATCTCATCCACAAAGAATACACTTTTACTTTTAACGCCTACATTGTCTGCCGTCCAAAACTCCAAGGAAAGTGGGTCAAACTTAATATGCATCCCTAAATATGTTTTTTATACGGGTAAAATACATAATTTATGTGCTTCTGTTTTCCCCTGCTCTGAAAGGCCGTGGAAAACTGATTTTAAAATCAGCCTAAAGCTATTTGGAGAAAATGTGAAGAAAACTGCACTACACCTCCAGTCCACCGGGTGGCGGTAACACAAAACCAAAGGCCAAACAATCAAAGTTGACCAAGAAGCTCGTCCCTGCTTTTTGTTGACAACAAGATGGAGAACTAATCACAAAAAGTACGCTTAGATATGAATCTCGGATTAAATATGAAAAAGACAACACGATCGAAAGTCGGAACACCGCAAGAAAGCGTTCTTTAATCCATCGTCAATATTGAGCTAAACTGACAGCTTTCCTGGCCTCCATGTTGGAATCTAAACCTTTGTTGTTTTTGCTTGTTTTGGAATCCTGACTTCTCAGAGGTCTATTCTTCGTACGTTGCTTAAAAAATCCGAGATCATATGACACATCCAAGATGATTTCATCCGGCTAATCATGATCCGGCTAACTGGGTTCTTCCAACACACCTGTTGTTTATGATTAGTATGGCTGGATTGAGTTATCTGAGATAACTGCGCGTTCATGCGTTTGTTTAAAAGGGGAAATGTATCGATAGTAGAAACAATGATCAGTAGCGCTGCTATTGGCTGTTCAGCAAAGAACGCCCACAGTTTTTCTCCCAAGCAGAACAAGATCTTTGAATGGAAGGTTATGCCGAATGTGAGTCATTAATTAAAACACCTCAAAATCTGTTAAAGCCAGGAGAGAGGGCCGGCAAAAAGCAGCAGACAAATTAATGCGTAAATACTGTCCATGGTAGATGTTTCTATCACTTTCTACAGTATGAATTTTTGCATTTTAATAATTTCATGTTTACTTTGTTCTTTTATATCAGAGCCTCCACGGGACCCATTAGAACATGGGGACAAGTAAAAGTGAAATACAAGAATATTCTACAAAATGGTAGCCTTTAATTATTACACTTTATTTTAAAAAGGCACTTTTTATGGCAACAGATCCAAATTTCAGTGTCATTCCTTAGACACTGGAAGTAAAGGACATGTGCAAACTGTGAATTATAACAAAACATTCTTTATCTATAAAATATGAAGTTTTTCCTTATCCAAGTCATCCACAGTTTACACGGTAAAACTGTATTGCTCCGTGTCTAGATAATCCATCCATAGTTTTTTCTAATAAAATATACGGCTCGACAGGAAGCAAGCCTTTCAAAGTAAAACTAAACTTCACAATAAAATGGCCTGAACAAATCTTCTTACTGAATATGATAAAAATAAAAAGCAAACCATCATACAAATAATTTAAATATTTTCTATCTATGGCTCTAACATGGACATGGCTACGACAGACTTCTCATCTCCTCCGCTTATAAAGCTGCGATCCAATCCTGTTTACATGAAATAAGCCTGTTAGTGAGCAGGCTTAAGCTGGCGCACATGTTGCTATGACAACAAGTCCAGGAAGTCTTTCGAAGAACCAAACGATCCAAGATCATGCCAAATCGTCAACAATCAAATCCAGCTAACTGAGTTAGCGACGTACGAAGAACGGACCCCAGACTCTTAACTGGAACGCTGTTTATTTGAGTTTACGCCATTGTTGGCTCCTAGTTTTGAGTTCCAAGGTAAATGGATTGCAGCAAAAGTTCCTGCAAGGGAAAAGTTTTTTTCTTTCTTTCTTTCTTTCTTTTCTTTGTGCAACATGTTGGATCATGTTTGCTTGCAGCATTTAGTTCCTATGCTCCACTGATCTGGAACAAACTTCCAGAAAACTGTGAAAGTGCTGAAAGCCTGAGTTATTTTAAATTTAAGATTAAAAACATTTGTTCATGATTGCCTTCGACTGTTCTAGTTAAACTGTTTTACTGAAACAGTCCAACTGTTTTTAATGTTCTATTTTGTTTCTACATTTTATCCCTACTTGCTTTTATTGTTTTATTTTCCTATATTTTAATCATGTAAAGCACTTTGTATCGTCTCTGTACTGAAATGTGCTATATAAAATAAATTTGCCTTGGCCCCTTGCCTTGCTTCTTTTGAAATAAAGATTCCTGCATGAAGCAACATCTCTAATCATCGGTGACTCCAAACTTACGACATCCTGCTGGATCTGAAACGGCTCCTGGAAGCACTCACCACGATCAGAGACACTTTGTGCTCCCTGTAAGCTCCGTAGGCTCCCAGGAGGCCCAGCATCATGGTGACGGCCCCCATGATGTAGAGCCCGATGAGGCCAGTAGTCCGATTCTCCATCTGCAGGCACCCGGGCAGACGGCACAGTTACACATTTATATTTCTCAGACCAACTTTAATTCTTCTGTTTATCAAGTAAAAGTGTGAGATCTTACGCTTTCTTCTTCTTCGGCGCTGGTGTAGATCTGACACAACATGGTAAGGCCGATGATCAGTAACCCGATAACCTAGAGGAAAAAGAAACGTTTATTATATCCAGCATGCTGAACAGATCCATGTTCCCTTTTTTTATTCTAACAAACATTTAAACGAGGGCTTTTTGCATCGCAGATCGAGGATTAGAGCCTCTGAACCACACCTTGTGATCCGGGAAACTTTCGGTTTCATTTCCAAAACACTTTAAAAGCTTCTCAGGGTTTAATCGAAGGTCGAAATGTCATAAAGAGAATAAAAGACTAATAAACGAATAAAAACTTAAACGTATACAGCATGGAACAATGCAGAAAAAGCGTTAATGAATCTGATTATTGCTGTTTTTTTATATTTTTTAATAGAAAACATACAAAATTTAAACTGAAAACAGCCACAAACTGTTGCTTTAACAATCTGTAATCATTGTGGCTTATTCCAGCCCAGGTTTGACATATTTACGAATTAGATTCATAACTGAGGCTGATCCGAGTGGCTTTTAACTTTCACATATTAAATAAAAAAAAGGTTTCTCAGATAGTAACTTGGGTTTTAAACTATATTTGTGACAGAGTTTAGGAGCTCGTATTCAAGTCTGTCAGATAACAGGAAGAGGAACAAGGTCACTGTGGCTTTTCTGTCCTATTTTTTATTTTTTTTTTCTGGCTCAAACTGGTTCTTCCTCCCCCTGGCAACGTTTGCAGATAAATATGCAAATTATCAGTTTCAAAGCCTTTATTGTTGGAGATTAACACTTTTTATTTTTACTTTGAGTTGATTTTTTAAACAAAAAAAACAAAAAATAGCAGACATGCAGCTCACATCACTGAACAAGTCACTTAAAACTGGAAATGCCCGTTTGAAGAGTAACAAAGCAGAAGTATGAGGCGGCAGGTCAAACATATCAGGAACCGAGGAAACATCGCGCCTTCAGGTAACACGAGCGCAAAGAAAACCAACCGGGCCGGTGGCAGGAACGCCCACAGCAAACAAACCAAACAGCAAAAATGTTCCAGTCAGAACAACAAATCCTGCATTCACTGCTGCTGCTGCTTTACAACAAAAACAAAAAATAAAAACACAAGGGGAAAAAAACATGTTTACAATCTTAAGGAAAACAGTCACTATTAAATGATCATCCAGCTTTTATTCTCAATGTTATAATAAAACATTATCTGTCTTATAAAGATGTTAAGTCATTAACATCATGAGTGAAACCAAGTTTATACCCTGAGGAGAGCAGGAAACTCGACCCCCATTGGTTTTTAGAAAGACAAAATTTAAATATTTGCATTTAGTGTGAACTTTAAATAGTCTAACCAAAAAATCTTGGATATTAAGAATAGACAAACTGTGTAAAACTAATGAAAACAAGTTTGTGTCTGATCAGATATAAATAAAGCAGCTATTTCTGCTACAGTTGAGCACCTTTAGTTTTAAAAATCAAGAATATTTCTCATTTCTTTGAACACAATAAAGTGATTGTGGACTTTATGAAAACAGAAAATGGAAAAACAGACTCGTTTTTGCCATGTAAACAACCAATAAAAGAGATGTTAAAAAGAGGAACTAGGTGATTCTGCAGCGATGGGAGTCGTCCTTTTTACTCTGTGAAACTTTTCATCTATTTAACGTTTATTTAAGTCTAATTCAGCATATTTTATGGTCTTTTGAAGGGTTCATCTGTAAAACCACAACATTAAGACATGAACATCGTTTTGTTTATTTAAAAAAAAAAGGTTTATTTTTAATGCTGGACCTGATCCAAAGTGGTCAGAAATGAATCCATAGTGCAAAACAATCCGTTTGACCAGCTCAAATGTATTAAATTTCATACCAGAATCATTTTGTGCCCCACCAGAGGACTTAGAAGTGAACCTGCCAATAAAACTCATGCGTCACCACGTAGTTATGAAACTTATTTTCACATTCTTTTACACCCAAACTCTCAACATGACATTTATTTAATTATTTACTGCATGTTTAACGTTTTCAGAACCGAACATAAACCAATTCCAGCTTCAATTACATACTTTAAATTCGGAATAAAAAAAAAAAAAAAAAAAAAAGGTTCTGGATAAAGGCGGCCTTTTATAGTTTTTTTAAACACACCAACTTACCGCGAACAGCAGATTAAAGCCAATGAAGGTCCGCTTTAGGCAGCTGTTGATGTGCGCCATGTCTGCGGCTGGAAACGGAACCGAAAAAACAACTTTAGCAGCAAAGTTTGGGTCTCTGTGTTGAGCCGACAGCTGGTAACTCTGAGCGGAGAGGAGAAGCGGCCTGAACTGGGTGAGACCCGCTTATATACCAGGGGGCGGGGCTTCCAGTAACCGTCCTGGTGGTCAAATATGGTCACTTCCGGAGGTTGCGCAAAACGAAAGTTATCTTCAAATACGGGAAGACGGAGAAACCGGGAGTTATGTTGGGAAGTGACCACGTTAAATTACAGCAAATTCAGGAGCAGGAGTTTTTTTATTTTTTTGAAGGATCTGAATCTTTTCCAGACAAGTGATCTATTCTTTTTTATTATTATTATTCTGTCCAAAAAAAAGGTTATATTTATATTTATATATATATATATATATATATATATATATATATATATATATATATATATATATATATATATACCTTCAGCTTCAACATTAGAAGTCCAGTTGTTTTATTTTTAAACCTTTTTTATTATTAATAATGAGACGATACAGAGAAATCAGAACAAGAACCAACCGTTTTAGAGACAGTTTTTACCCGACAGCAATAACAAAACTAAATGCAACCAAAAATAACCATTAATTATCATGGATGATGTGTGTGAGAATGTGCTATTTTTTTATTTTTTAGTTTTTATCAGTTATTTGTTATTTATTTCTTATATTGTGTGTAAATTGAGGGACAGAGATTTATTTATTATTTTTTTATTTATTATTATTATATATATATATATTTTTTTTAAACATATGCACAGATCGATGGCACTTTTTAAATTTCGTTGTTCTTGTGACAATGACAATAAAGTTTTCATTCATTCATTCATTCATGACCCGGATGACAGAATCTTCACCATTTTTATTTAATCTGCAACTTTTTCAATGTTTTACTTTGGTCTGGTGGTTGTATTGACATTTTCATCCACAAAAGGCTAAACTAAATTTGCTTTTTATGCAGGCGACTGTTAAAAAAGGAGGTTTAATCACCGTAGTAGTAATCCATAAAGAGGGTAAAGACCCATAACACCTCTGAACACACCTGGGTATACTCACCAATCCTAGAAAGAAGACTCAGTCAAATTAATACGTAAACCAAACCGTTCAGGCAGGATTTACTTACTGCAGGGAGATATTATGGGAATTATCTATGGTGCTTGGTGAGCACCTTCCAAAATTAAATCATATATAGAAACCAAACTGGTTATTTGCCAAAGGAGCATTTCAACATTTATAAATGTGTTAGCACATTTGAAGAAAGGGTGAATAAGAACTAAGATTAGTTTTTAGTTTAGGTCTTTCAGTGTTTGCAAACTTATATTACATTTAAATTGACTTTACCTCTCTACTCCGCCTTAGAGAGAAGGTGAGGAGCTCCATCATCCTTGGAGTAGAGCTGCTGCTCCTTCACGTCAGAAGGAGGCGCCTCATCTGGACAAAAATGCCTCCTGACCAAAAAGCTCACTGGCCACTTTATTAGGTACACAGGGCAGCAACTTATTTTTGGGCATCTAGACGGGGTGAAGACAAAGGCAAGTGCTTAGAAACTGCTGATCTATGAGGATTTTCCACATCTGCGGTTTATCAAACGGTCTAAAAAGAGGAAGCGCCGTTCCACAAAGCCCAGATCAACTCAAACTGATTCCCTGAGTTCACTTAGTCAGAAGATCCCAGTCCAACAGAACGTGATGTTCAGATGACTAACCGGCAGAAAGACAATGTTTAACACTTTCACCCTGAACAGAACGTTAAGTTCACAAAAACGAGGCAGATTCTCCTGGACCCGGTTCTGAAGTCCTCACTAAGACTAAGAACGTAGAGAACATGGACCCGGTTCTGAAGTCCTTCCACTAAGACTAAGAACGTAGAGAACATGGACCCGGTTCTGAAGTCCTCACTAAGACTAAGAACGTAGAGAACATGGACCCGGTTCTGAAGTCCTTCCACTAAGACTAAGAACGTAGAGAACATGGACCCGGTTCTCAAGTCCTCACTAAGACTAAGAACGTAGAGACCATGGACCCGGTTCTGAAGTCCTTCCACTAAGACTAAGAACGTAGAGAACATGGACCCGGTTCTGAAGTCCTCACTAAGACTAAGAACGTAGAGAACATGGACCCGGTTCTGAAGTCCTCACTAAGACTAAGAACGTAGAGAACATGGACCCGGTTCTGAAGTCCTCACTAAGACTAAGAATGTAGAGAACATGGACCCGGTTCTGAAGTCCTTCCACTGAGACTAAGTTCCTTTAAATCCAGATTAAAAACACATTTGTTTAGGATTTTAACTGTTCTAGTTAAACTGTTTTACTGAAACATCATTAGTTCAACTTTGTAGTCCAACTGTTTTTAATATTTACTTTTAGTTTGCTTCTTAATTTTATTCCAATTTGCTTTTATTCCATTTTATTTTCCTATATTTTAATCATGTAAAGCACTTTGCATTGTCTCTGTACTGAAATGTGCTATAGAAATAAATTTGCCTTGCGACGGTTTCAGTTTCACAGGAGCGGCAGAAAGAGTCAAAGCACAGAAACTCGTCACAGATTTCCATCACTGTAAAATAACTTATTTTATTTTTGTTTAAAAGTGAGACAAACGAAGCCGTTTACAGGAATCCAACATGCACAGTTTAACTTCTCTGTTCAGGGAGTCAGAAAAATCTAAACGTTAAGTGAGGAAGAGGAGCAGAGCCAAAGCTGGGGGGGGGGGGGGGGGGGGGACCCTCCTACAATCAATAATAATGGCACATCATCATCATCACAACACACGGAAACGCACATTGTTGTTCATTTCACCTTCTTTTATCTGCAGATTTGCCCGTTTTTTTTTTTTTTTTTTTATACGTTTTTCTCTTTAAATCTAAAAAATACTTTGACTCTTGGAGAAATAAGTCATCTTTAGACGTAATTCGGGGCTTTTTTTAAAAAAAAGAAAAAAAAAAAAAAAAAAAGAGTTGTAAAAGCTGCGGCTCTCGTCTGATTTAATGTTTAAAACTGACGGGAAAAAAAAGCTTTAGGGTTTTCACTTTTAACCAAAATCAAGCTGAAGTTGAAATAAATCAAACAAAAAAAAACAGAAACAAGGAAAATACCAACACTCAATTGTGTAAATGTATTTTTCCGCTCCAGTCTTCACAGACTGAACCCCCTTTAGACAAATATATCACTTTTTACTTTTACTAATGATTAAAATATCTGACAGCGGATCATTATTCCCATCTAAGTTTGAGTTTTCTGTCGTTAGCGCGTCTTTTAGAGTTACACACGAAAACACAGGAGCAACAAAAGAGCAGAAATCAGCTGAGTTTCCTCCGTCTGTTGGAATAAAACAGATTTTTCACACGGTTTATAAAATTTAACAAAAAAAGGACGAATCTAAGCAGCAACTTTCTACAGCCGGACCGGTTCACTTCCTGGTTGTGTTTGGAGTTATTTGCCTGCAGCTCTAGCTGGAGCCCGGCATCTTGTTTAGTTTTTAAGCCGATAACTGACCTGAACACATTAAAGGATGAATTCAGAGTATTTTCTCTCTCGTTACATAAAGAAAGTAATGGAGGGGAGCCAGCTGCTTGGTTTCTGCAGCTACGGAGCATGCTCAGTAGCTTCTCCTCAACATGTCGTTCCTCGCCTCGTTTCCCAGCAGCTGCTTGAACAATGAAGGTGTCTCTGTGTTTACTGCCAACAGACCAGAAGAGAAGTCACTGCCGTCCAGCACCGCTTTGCTCCTTAACCCGCGTTTGCATCCCCAGATGAAGGTTAATGAACATCAAAACAGCGGCTTCATCCCCCCAAAAAAACAACAAAAAAACCAAAACAAACCGAGAGCCGCCATGTTTAATGTCACAGCAGCTGTTCACATGTACAGACGCGTTACAGAGACCATCGTGCTACAGAAAGCACAGGGAAAATCTGAGGGGCTTTTATTTTGGAGCGGACACAGATGAAACAAACTTAAATATGATTTCCCATGATCCTCAGCAGCAGAGGTTATTTTCGAGCGGACGAACTGGATGAGAGACGGATAAATGTGTGTGTGTGTGTGTTAGCCAGAGGAGCAGCATCCTCCGGCGGGCGTGGCCTGTGGTTCGTCATCGACGATCTGTACGCCCCGCCTACTCGATGCTGATTGGCTGGCTCCGTTGCCCTTCGCCCTCTCCTCTGCCTGAGCCGTCTCCATCATCCCTGATAAAGACAAAAAATAAAATAAATCAGGAAATTAGGAAATGTTGCCTTGAAAGTTTTCTGCCTATTTAAGCAAAGAGTGCAGAGATGCGAAAGCGAGGGATGTCAAACAAAACCTCAGGTTCTGTTAATTAAAGTTTTAAATCAGTCGTTAGTTTTTATCTTTCAGCTTCTCAAACACAAACTAAACAAAAATGACGTGTGCATTGCAGAAGTATTCACACCCGTTGGACTTTTGTGTATTTTCTCCCGAGTATTTGCTGAGTATTTACCGTATTTTTCAGACTATAAGGCGCACATAAATTCCTTAAATTTTCTCAAATATTGATGGTGCTCCTTATCTATGGTATTAACCTGACAACAGCCAGCTGTATGTATCGCTCCGCCTAGCTCCACTCACATACATCTGGGACACCGCCATAGGCATTGCCTTTACTGAAGGCTGGGCCTTATCAAAAATCCTTGCATATGATTGGATAAGCCACTTGTCTGTCATCTTTATCAACGTGCTATTTCAACCAGTCACACCGAAGCTAACCCGTGACGCTGATGAGACCGACGCCGGAAAAAAAAAACCTTTTTTTTTTTTTTTTATGTGTTTGCGGCTGTAGTGCAGGGTTTCCCGCAGCGCTATCTTGGCGAGGCGGCCGCGGAAAACGTGTCGTCCACCCCCCCCCCCCCCTCCGCTCCGCGAGCCGGTCCGCGGAAAACGTGTCGTCCACCCCCCCCCCGCTCCGCGGAGAAAAAGTCATCCACCCCCCCCCCCCCCCCCCCCCCCCCCCGCGAGTCGGTCCGCCTCGCATAAGCAAATCCATGCGGGAAACACTGTAGTGGCACACCTTTTATTGACAGTGAGCTGACAGGAAGAGGGGGAAGACAGGTCGGAGACAGGTCGCGGGTCGGAGTCGATCCCGGGCCGACCGCGTCGAGGACTAAAGGCCTCCCAATATGGTTAGCGCTAACCGCTAACCGCTCCGGGGCGCGTCCGCGTACGCGCCCCGGAAAACAAAACTTGCCAAATCCGGTCGGGAGAAGGGTGAAAACATGGTTTCCACCAACAAAAGCCTTCAGAGCCGTTCTCTGATGTTCTTTTAATGAAACAATATCAGATAGATTGGACAACACGGAAGAAATAGCAGCATCAATGCTAACGCTTGCTTCCTCGATGCGAGCCGCCATTGTTGTTGGAATCTCACGGTGGCTTCTCCACTACGTCACATCCATGAATAACCCGCCCTGCGTCCTGATTGGCCAGACCAAAAATTTGGTTGGGGAAATCATTTTCAATGAGCCGTGTCCCAGATGTATGTGAGTGGAGCTAGGCGGAGCGATACATACAGCTGGCTGTTGTCAGGTTACTATATGGTTAGCAATGAAGCCGCTCTGCTCAATGGATATTAGGAGCATTACGGTACACTGTGTCACTACCTGAGGACCCCTGAGCTGTCTACCAGACTGCCTGACTGTAATGTCTGAACTAGAACTGCAACAATAAACCTAGTAAGTTAATTCAAGATAAAAGTTATGTTTATTTTAGCCTTATGTTAGAAACAGAGACGGATAGAGAGCTGTGTATGCGGAGGTGCGCACTGCAAAAAGGGAACTAAACGTACAATTATCTTGAAATGAGTGTATTTTTCTTTGATTTGAGCAGATAAATAAGACTATTTGCCTTTAAAATTACTATTTCTACCCCTAAAATAAGATAATTAGATATCCTATAAGATGATGGAGATGAATTGTTCCTATTTTAAGTGCAAAAATCTGATTAACTAGGGAAGAATATGCAGCTTCCTTTATGCGTTAACTCTTAAATAAAACCGAACAGACCAAATCGGCAGGGCGCGCGGTTAACATGAGGGCAGGGAGGTATGATCGATCGCATCACTTCCTGCATTGAGTCACAAACAACCAGCAGAAACGTGATGATGACTGTAAGATATGATATCTGAGACTAAAAACAGCTCGGTTTATTTGCTGTATTTCTAAATATTCAACATGAAGCGAGAGATTTTCTAATGATTATTTTAAAACGCAGCCCTTCTAAATTTGACAACAGCGCCCCCTGCTGTTTGGTCTGTACCTGCAGTCAGTAATATGATGAATACTAGTAATAAACTCCTGAAAAAGTACAAAGCTTAATGTAACAGAGGTTTATCTTTAATATTAATGGTTTGATGTTATTTTTGCCATATGAGGTTCAGAGCTGGTTAAAGTCAATCTTCAGAACGACAGCTTTAATGCATTAAAACGGAAAATGTTTTAACACAACAGAAAACATCTGAGAACCGCTGTTCCAGGTGAACAAAGGAGATAAATTAGTGTCTCGTGTTGATTAAAACTAGCAAAATGTCATCAAGATGTTTATAATCACCTTGAGATCATCTTGATTTGCTTATTTTTACGTTTACTCTCCAGTCAATTTACTACCTTTGTCTAATTGATATTAATGCACTCTCACCTGTCAGCATTTCACAGGGATTGCCTGCTAGTATAAAGCGGACTTATTTGGAAAAATTATGACATGAAATGGAGAAAAGGAGATAAATTAAAGAAACTGAACAGCAGCACATCTGTCTGGTCATTTCTGGGAGGAGAAGGAGTTTTAAAAGTTAAATTAGTCCCTGGATCATGGCGCAAACAGGCGGACTTTTAAGCGTATTTCTGCAGATAAATGAATCTGGAAGGAGAATCGCTGCAGCAATCAAAATCGAGGAGATTGCATCACAAGCGAACTCCTAGACGACCATTTAGGCTGCTGACATTATCAATACAGAGAATACTTTCTCGCCTGTTTTATATACATATTTTGTTAACATTTTCACTTTTTGTTCATGATTACCAAACATTTTTCTTATCCATCCTCAATAAAATGACGTTAGTGGAGCCTTTAACCTGTCGGGGCGCTGAAACTAATTAATTTCCCTTTATGGGGGATGGTAAAGTTTATTTTACTCCTCCTCACTCCTAAGATATTTCCACTTTAGCAGCTCTCTGAAGGCCTGAGATGCTTTGTCATTAACCTTTATCTCACCGAGGTAAAATCCTAAGATTTTTCCTAAATGACGTCACTAAGAGCTGCTTTTAGTCTGAGGATTCTTTGTGAAAACGTGGACTGGACTCCACTGAATGTCGCCTAATGCCATTTTCCATGAACCTTCAGGAAGGGGAGCTCATATTTTTAATAACTAACTAAAATCTTTTTTCATGTAAACAGAATTAGATCACAGCTGTATAAGCGGATGAGATAGGGAAGTCTGTCGTAGCCATGTCCATTTTTACAACAACAACCTGTTGCGGAAGGTGCAAGAATAAATAATCACGTATTGCGCAATAGACAGGATCCTTTAGCGCAGCGCGACAGTGTAATTGTAGAGAGATTTTTCTTGGTGGCTGTTATAAACAGACAAACATCATTTAAAAGTGGCTTTTAAAGAGGAAAAAGTGGTGTTAGAGCCATAAATAGAAAATATTTAAGTTATTTGTATGATAGTTTGCTTTTTATTTTTATCCTATTCCGTAAGAAGATTTGTTCAGGCCATTTTATTGTGAAGTTTAGTTTTACTTTGAAAGGCTTGCTTCCTGTCGAGCCGTATATTGTATTAGAAAAAACTATGGATGGATTATCTAGACACGGAGCAATACAGTTTACCGTGTAAACTGTGGATGACTTGGAAAAGGAAGAACTTCATTTTTTATAGATAAAGTTTTTTTTTTGTTAAAATTCCCAGTTTGCACGTGTCTTTTACTTCCAGTGTCTAAGGAATGACACTGAAATTTGGATCTTTTGCCATAACAAGTGCCTTTTTAAAATAAAGTATAATAATTAAAGGCTACCATTTTGTAGAATATTCTTGTATTTCACTTTTACTTGTCCCCATGTTCTAGAGGGTCCCGTGGAGGCTCTGACATAAAATAACAAAGTAAATATGAAATTATTAAAAAGCTAAAATTAATACTGTAGAAAGTGATAGAAACATCTACCATGGACAGTATTTACGCATTAATTTGTCTGCTGCTTTTTGCCAGCCCTCTCTCCTGGCTTTAACAGATTTTGAGGTGTTTTAATTAATGACTCAAATTCGGCATAACCTTCCATTAAAAGCTCTTGTTCTGCTTGGGAGAAAAACTGTGGGCGTTCTTTGGCCATGCTGAACAGCCAATAGCAGAGCTGCTGATCAATGTTTCTACTATCGATACATTTCCCCTTTTAAACAAACGCATGAACACGCGGTTGTCTCAGATAACTCAATCCAGCCATACTAATCGTAAACAACAGGTGTGTTGGAAGAACACAATTAGCCGGATCATGATTAGCCGGATGAAATCATCTTGGATGTGTCATTTGATCTCGGATGTTTTAAGCAACGTACGAAGAACGGACCTCTGATCTCCGGTCCATCCCAGCACAGACACATCTGAAGACAACGTACCAGTGGACTTTACTGCCTGTTTTTAGACTGCGGTACCCAAGCAGGAACGAGGAGAACATGACGAAGCTCAGACTGGGATTCAGTCCGAAATGTTTAGGTGGTGAACTACATGTGAATTAATTGGTTTTAACTGAACTGAGATTAGAAGTAGTTCTTCTTAAAGGTGCATAGCCGCATTATTTAACTTTATTTATACATCACTATCTCACTCTGGTTGCATACAAAGTCTTTATGAAAGATTATAACCTCCTGCTGACGTATTAGTTGTTGTTTTGGTGTTTTACGCTTTGCTTTTGCTCAATTTGTCAGTAAATAAAGCCTTTAGTGTTTATTTACGATATTAAACAGAAGTACGTACTGCAGATGGGCAGCAGGGATTAAAACAAGGAAGAGGCTAACAGCTATTAGCATCTCCCAGCGTAACAATGAAGAAAGGTCTGAGATTTAGTGGAAAAAATTTAAAGTCTAAGAGGGAAAAGTCTGGAATATCTCTGGGAATCCAGTCTGAACGTTGGTGTTCACTGAATCAGACGCTAAAGCTGCCGAGGCTCAGATGTGACGCAGAGTTGACTGATGTGAGTAAATGTTCTGATATGAGGCTCTTAAAGCTGCTGTATATCGGTTTATTTAATTAATAATGTTGGTCAGGCTCAGTCCGCCATTATTTACAAGTTATTTATTAAATAAGCAAACTGGCATTATGATAGTTCTGAGATATTCTCACTAGATTTGTTAATCGCGCCTGAGAAGGAATTATTTTTCGGCTCAAAATGGAAAATATGAAGATGGAGGCTTGGTGTATATAACCTTATTTTATCCTGATCAAACTGTTTTTTATAAGCATATTACGTGGCTTTATGCCTTTAAGGATGAACGGACTTAAGCAGCCTTGTTGCAGGAGTTTGGTCTAAATGCAGAAGACTAAGATAGAACAGAGGAAGAGGAAATGATTAACCACCATCTTAGCCACATGTCGCTGCTGCTCCGAGTTTTTTTTTTTTTTTAATCCATCGTCCTGTGTTTGTTTGGACATTTACCTTGACGGGATGCAAAGTGTTTTATTGAGGTCCTTTCTGCTGGTTCTGAACCTGAATTATCGTGCAGAAACCTGACGTCTGAGAGCTGCTGAAGCATCAGACTCTGCGCTTACGTTTACACAGATCCAGGAACAGCTCCTCGATGCCTTTATTTAGCTTGGCTGACGTGTGGTAATGTTTGGCTCCCACCGACTCCGAGTAGCTGCACAGAGACAGACGACAGAGGTCAGCAGGGAGAGACTCGACAGCGCCACCTGTCTGTCAGCAGCAGGACAGCTCTGCATGGAAAGGTGACCATTTTGGGGTTTTTTTCCCCCTCCTCACCTCTCAGCTTCTTCCACCGAGACGTTTCTGTCTTTGTCCAGATCTATTTTATTACCTGCAGAGACAAAAATGTTTCACCTGTTAAACTGAGTTGCTTTAAAAAAAAAAAAGGCAGATTTTTAATAAAAAACAAAAACAAAACTGGAGAGAAGAATCCAACGAGGTTCATCATGATTCAACTAGGGCTGAACGATTTTGGAAAATAATCTAATTGCAATTTTTTATCTTAATATTGCGATTTAATGCGATCCCCCCTTAGTTTAATTCAATTCAATTCAATTTTATTTATATAGCGCCAAATCATGAAACATGTCATCTCAAGGCACTTTACAACGTCAAGTTCAATCATATTATACAGATTGGGTCAGATTATACAGATTGGGTCAGATTATACAGATTGGTCAAAAATGTCCTATATAAGGAAACCAGTTGATTGCATCAAAGTCCCGACAAGCAGCATTCACTCCTGGGGAACCGTAGAGCCACAGGGACAGTCGTCTGCATTGTACATGGCTTTGCTTTATATTTTTTATATAGTTTACTTTATCATGTCTTTTTAAACATATACAAACAACAAATCAATTTGTTTCCTCGCCGTGCGGATTAGTTGCTAAAAGACCCGCAGCATCTAAACTCAGAACAGTAATGATTGCGTTCTGACTACAATATATTTCAACCAAAATTGCAATTTTGACTTTTTTCTGCGTTAACCACAAGCAACAAAAATGGCCTCTAAATAAAGATGTTTGTAAACAAGGACTATTTAAAACAAGAACTTTTAATGTTTCTATTAATCAGAATATTATTCAAGAGAACAGCTTTTAATTTAATTGGACATCAATCCTTGTTGAAGATAAAGTGGAACCAACAAACAAGTCTATGTATTAAACTGATTGACCAGAACTTAATGCTATGTATGATTATATAAACTCTAAAACAGATAAAGTTAGATTATCTCACTGCTGCAACTGTCTTCCCTTCCATGTGGAGGCAAACTTACTTTAAACATTTTACCGACACCTAATAGACGTGTCTAATTCCCTAATTGTTGCATAGCCAATAATTGTTGACATCTGCGATTTGGAAATTGCGTTTTTTAAAATTGCGATTATATTGAAAATGCGATTAATTGTTCAGCCCTAGATTCAACTACATGATCCGTGCAGAAATAAGTCGATTATATCTTTACTAAACTTCTCATTCACCTGAAAAACATCACAAAAGATCTGGATTTATAAAAGAAAAATCTGTCACATAAATACACTAAAGTCTGTCAGTTTACCTGTTAGGAACCTAAAGTGACAGCAACACTTTAAATACGAGCCGAGGGAAATATTGGCCCAAAGTCCACAGATTTTACGAGATCAGCAGGTTAAATGTCTTAAAAAAAACAATCTTTGAACTCCATGAATGAAACACAAACAGCCATCATGTGACTGTTTGTGTAAATCACATTCACAAACTGCGGATTTATTATGGTCTGAACTCATGATGGCCATAATCTAATCCACTTAGGAGAAAAACATCCACCCCATGAGGCCAAAGCAGCAGCAGCTCAACAAACCCAAAGTATCCGTTTAAACGTGAAATCCAGATGGCGGCGTCTGATAACTGAGGCCGTGATGTGTGGTTGAACTATTTGCTCTCAGTAAATATTTAAGCTTTCTGCGGGTAATGTTTCCTTTAGCTCATCTTTGATAACTCACCTACTATACATAAGCAAATCTCGTTCCCCAACATTTTCCTCAGCTCTTTCACCCAGTTCTTCACCTGCAACGACACAAAAACAACGGGCAGTTCCATAAAACCGAGACGTCTGCTCGTAAAAAGAAGAGGAAAAAAAAAAGCACGGCTGATTGTTTTACAGGAGCTTTAAAAAGAGGAAACAAAAACAGCCTGTTTCATTTTAAGGGAAACGTTACATTTTTGGCACAATCTTTACAATTTCTTTTAAGTCTCAGATTAACTGTGCTGCTCTTTTTTTTGGTAAAAGTCTTGAAAATCTGGCTTTTTAAAAATCTTTATTTACTGGAACATGAGTTTCACTAAATTTTAATTTAAAAACAGTTTTTTTTCTGGGGTAAAAACGCCTGAGGTGATTCAGGGTGTGTCCAGCAGAGGGCGCTCTGTCCCCTTTGTTGGCTGAGCTGATGGGTTGCAGAGGAGACGGGTGGCTACACCTTTTCTCTGATGATTCCTAATTTTTAATATAAAAAGAAGTTAAATTTGGCATTACTTTTCGAGACAAAAATGTGGAATTTTTATGTAATATTAAGTTTAATTACTGGAAATTTCTTTATTCACAAGTGCAGATTCTTTGAAGTTGCTCCAAATTTCCAAGCATTCCAAAATGATTTTAAAAGTTTTCAAGCCTCGATTAAGTTACTGGAAAATAACAAAGCCTTAAAGTTGCTTGTTGCTTGTTTTATTTTATTTTTCCTTTTGTTTCTTTTAATTTGACTGTCTGTTTAAGTTTATATTGGGTTTTTATTTGTCTTATAAAAACTGTTATGGATGGCATATGTTCAATTGTACTTTTGCTGTTTTGGAATTGTATTTTGAATTTGTTTAATAAAAAGTAAAAAAAAAACTTCTCCACCTCCATGCTGTGGTCCTGACCAATTTATCTGGTAAAAAGTGGAAAATCAACTAAAGGATGTTGAATCTGGCAGGGTCAGTGTCTGGTCTTTTTCCATTGTCTTAAAGGAGCAATAACTAATATATTTACTGTAAAATAAGCCTAAATCATTCTCATTTGTAACCTGGGATGTTAGTTACATTCCCTATAAATAATCAATCCTCTCCATCAACAATATCTTAGTCACGTTTTTCTCCTTTCAATCCTGGAGGTCCAGAGTGTAGTCCGTGTTTACTTCCTGGTTCCTGAGCCAATCAAAAGAGATTTCCCAGGGTTTCCAACTCAGAGCGCAGTATTTGGTATTTTATCTTGGCAAAAAAGCAGCAGTAAGATAAGTAGAGCAGAACTAGAACAGAATACAACATCATATACCTGTCCTGTGGAAGTAAAAACTCACAACAGCAACACACCGTTTAAAAACGGCATGTTAGATTGTTGTGATTGACAAGCTGTTGTACCGATTTGAGCCACAAGGTGTCAGTGTTGCCTATAGCGCCTTTAAACGGCGGATTCACTTTTCAGTTAATCATATTTTTACTGTCATATTTCTGAAATACACCAAGTTTTCTGTCAACAGCTCTCTGGGAAACATCTTGTTGGAGCTCAAGTTCAGTTCTCTGACTGTCAAACTGTGTTATTTTTGTGATTTTTTATACAACAAATAAACAAAAATAACTATCCAAAATGTCTCTGTTAATCTTTCAAAAAGTCAGAGTTCTGATGTTTAAAGAAATTAAGAAATCTGGAAATGGTCGGGTATTGGGCTGGTTTTGGGCGGTCGCCATGATAAGTGCTGTCTAAATAGTAAGGAAGGAGGTAAGAAAAGGAGCCTGTATGTTTCCTCTCACAGCTCCTTTTAGCATAGGAACATCACGACGTCACTTCCTGACGATAAGGAGCTATAAGGAATCTCATAATTCGTTTCAGCACAGCCCACCTCATAGAAATTAACGAAAACGCCCTGAGACTAAACGGTTACCTTCTGAAAGGAGTCTTCGTCTGTGATGTCGTACACTAGGATGGCTCCATTGGAGTCTCTGTAGTAGATGGGACCTAACGCGTGAAAACGCTCCTGACCTGCTGTGTCCTGCACACACAGAAAGTCACGTTTCAGGTTTGCACTTGAACGCATCACGTTGGCGGCACGAGCACATCATCAGAGACCGTCTCACCCAAATGGCCAGGTTAACCCGCTTCCCTGTGATGTTGAGCTTCTTTGTGAGGAAGGACGCCTGCAGAGGAAGAGGAGGGATTATTAATAAATGGACAAATGACTCCATTAAGCATTGAGGCAAGCTGGAGTTACACTGGAGAGCTTCTGCTTCTGCTGTTATTTACGGGAGCGTTGTTTGCTTTAGAGGAACAGGTGAGGCCCCAAAACTCAGCTGACCACTTTACCTCACTGACTTATCGTCCTGCAAGCAGCATGTTGGTTTCATTACTGCTTCATTTCTTTCTGCCCCTGAGCAAGGCGCTTAATTATGGAGTAAATTTTGCTCCATTATTGATGCAAGCAAAAAAATACGTTCTGTAAATGGAAATATGGAGAAAAAAATGCAATCCAGAAATTTTAACTTAATACTTCTTAAGTTCTCAGATTTTATTTAAAAAAATGTTTTTTTCTTAAGTGTTATTTTTTTTACAGATTTCATATTTTCAAGTTTTACGTTTTCAAATTTCTCTTTTTCAGATTGAGTTTTATGAATTGTATTCTTTTCAAATTGTGTTTTACTGATCACATTATCTTCTCTTCTGGGTCCAAAAGAGAAATTCGAAAAAATTAAATGAGCAAAAACAAATTTTTGAAAAACTTCAATTTGAAAAATAAAACCTGTAAACATTTTTTTAAATAAACAAATTTTTTTTGCAAAAATAACATCTGAAAAAAATACACCACATTTTTCACATAAATGTAAAAACACCAAAATTACTTTCAAAACCTGGTTTTCGGATTCTGAAGTTTTGCAAAGTTTAATTTCTGGATTGCTTTTTAAAAAATTTCCATTTACAAGAATGCGTTATTTGTTTGCAACAATAATGGGACAAAATCCACTCCATAGAGGACAGGATTTCCTCTGAGGTGACGAGCGAAGACGCATAAATGTTAGCAATGACATTTTTATTGGTCAAGAGCGAGAAGTGAAGAGAACGTGATCTGTAAAACGCAATTTGAAAACAACCAAAATCATAAAACTTAATCTGGAAAAAGAGAAGTTTGAAAAAAATAAAATATGAAAACAAGTTGGGGGTTTTTTTTGGAAAACAAATGTATCTAAGAAAATAGAAAATTTACTCTAACAACTGTTTTTTGCTTAAGACGTTTTTCAAAGTTTAAATTTGCAGATTGCATTTTTGTTTTTCAAATTTCCACTTACAAAACGTATTTTCTGCTTGCAACAATAATGGGACAGAATTCACTCCATACTTCACCTCATATCGCCGACTTCTCTGCATATAAGTGCATGACGGCTTGGTTAACGTGGCTCTCTTAATAACTTTGGCTACAAATTATATTTTTATTATGGTATTTAAATGTAGTAATGATAATTAATGTTTTTTTCTTGGAATAATTGCTTTTAATTTTCGCAACAGAATGATGCTAAAAGTGCCAGTAACATTTCATTTTAAATCAAAATGTTTTCATTATGTTGCAAACTATGATTTCTTTTTACATCATTATTCACAAATATCAACATCCCATCCATCCTCTTTTATTTAAACCTCAAAATAGACATAAAAGGGCGTTTCTTTAACGATGACAACATATTTCCTACAGTAGATCTTGCAACATTTGTGGCTCTGAGTGAGTTTAATTCAAGTGGACTGTAGAAAAAATGGCTCTTTAGACTCTAAAGGTTGCAAGCGCCTGTCCTAGAGTAAATAAAATAGTATTTTACAAGTTCAGTCTGCGTACACAGCTCAGAGGGACCCGCTGGGCCCCTGGCTGACATCACCCACGTGATGCTAAGGATCCGTATCTGGTACAAATCCAAAGCTTCACAGTTTCTTTCATTTTTACTTCCTTTTCATGTCCAAACCACAACAACACGTCCACCATGTTCTGAAATGTCCTCCACATTAACAGCTGGCCAACCTCAGCGTGTTGCTGCCATTAAACCTCCGAGCGGCGTCGTTTTTAAAGACTCTCCAGACGTCAGACGTGAGATTAAAACACGTCAAGAGTCCGAAGCCCCGGTGCCGTTTCCTCCTGGCCTACAGGAAGAAAAAACGCACATTTACCAACATCGGTGTTGAAATCTTCGGCTTCTGCAACTTTAGATTTGCCGTTTCGACTCGGAGCTGGAAGCGGGTTGCTCAACGCGCGTCTGACGGTAACGTGGGGGGTCAAAGTCCGCGTGGGGAACAGGTGCAGCTCTGAAGCCTGCAGCAGGTCCAGGCGGAAATGATCCAAACACGTCATCGTTTCCTGGTTAAATTCCTGCTCGGCACATTACTAGATTATTCTTCAAAGACACGCAGGCTGATTAAATATGAATGAGATCGATGGAGCCATTTCCAGCAGCGCAGCTTCTCAAAGTGTTCCTGGTTGCAGACATGAAACTAACTGCACTAACTGCGTTTATTGATCTGCAGAGCCTGTTTTATTGCCTAAATGAGCAGTTTTTGTCTCGTTAAGAAATATCTAAACTAGTCTGGTCTTAACGGACAGTCCTGTGACAAACCGTGCAGTTGTGTTAATGTAGAGCTCGTGCTGAGAAAATGCTCACGGCAGCGTTGGAAGTTTCCCCCAGATCCGATGAATCTCGCCGCGCCGCGTTTCACGGCTCCTCCCTTTTTGTTTGAGGATCTGAGGCGTTAATCGTTTATATCTGCGTCCGGCGGCGCCGTCGCTCATGTGAGCCGCTGAGCCCGGCAGCTGTGGCCGCGTGACGGCGGCGTGGTCCAAGCCCGCCGCCGTCGGTCAGTTGCAACCTGCTTATCTTCATGTTGGTGATTGAAATGTGTGGAGATAAAATATTTGGTCACGTCATAAAAATTTAACGTGTTTTTTGTAATAGGGCTGCACAATTAATCACATTTGCAATATAATTGCAATTGAAAAAAACGCAATTTCCAAATTGCAGAGGTCTGATGTAACAATTAGTGAATCAGACCTTTAGGTGTCATAATATGTTTAAAGTGGGTTTGCCTGTTGCAGTAGTGAGATAATCTAATTTTGTTACTTGTTTAAGAGTTTATATAATCATACTTTATACCAGAAACTTTCAGGAATCCCACCACAGCATTAAGTTGTGGTCAATCAGTTTAATACATAGACTTGTTGGTTGGATTGATGTCAACAAGGATTGATGTCCAAATCAATTAAAAGCTGTTCTCTTGAATAATATTCTGATTAATAAAAACATTAAAAGTTCTTGTTTTAAATAGTCCTTGTTTACAAACATCTTTATTTAGAGGCCATTTTTGTTGCTTGTGGTTAATACAGAGAAAAGTCTAAATCAAATTGCAGTTTTGGTGCAAACATATCGTAGGCAGAACGAAATAATTTCTGCTCCGAGTTTAGAAGCAGCGGCTCTTTTAGCACCTGATCTGCACAGCGGTGAAACAGATTGATTTGTTGTTTGTATATGTTTAAAAAGACATGATAAAACAAACTGGAAAAAAAAATATTATTGCATTGAATCGTAATCATAATAAGATATAAAAAAAAAAAATTTTTCCAAAATCGTTCAGCCCTGTCTTGTTAGCGACCGAGTGACACAAAGCATAGCAGGAAGAAGGAGAAGAAACTACGGTTCTCCATTTAAATTAAATTAAATAATCTGAAAAGCATGATTGGCATTTCCATTCACCATCTGTAAAGATCTGTTTTAAAGGTGCCTGGACTTTGACTAGGCCGTTCTGACCCGTGAACCTGCTCTGCGAAATGCGAGTAAATCTTCCATTTGGCGAGTAAATTTCAGAGCGGTAGCTGCAACATGCCGAGTAAACCGTCTTTTTCAGTCGTCATCTGGGCGGATGCTTCTTTACGTTCCTCTGCTTTCAGCTCGTAGGACGACAACAAATGCACACGTACACAAACGCATGTGACGCGACAACTACAGCAGCTACGTCATGTCCGCTTGCTAACAGCTAGCGGTTAGCTCAGGCTAGTTACATAGCGGCGGGATCAGTAGCAGGAGTCAGTCAGGATTAATATTTTAGCTGGTAAAAAATATGCAAACTCATCGATTAAAGGCCCATTCATACCTCACGTAAAAGACGGATACGGATACGTGTGGAGTGTTTTATACGTTCTAACCGTTGATTTCGTCCGTATTTTGACACGAAAATTGGGCGCTTACGATTACGGACGAAACGGATCAACACGGAGCAATACTACCGGAAAAGGTGGGGGCGCTATTGAGTTTGTTGTACAAAATGTCAACAAAATCACGAAGAAGGTTGTAATTCTGGGCTTTAAACAATGGCGGGATTCGAGGAACGACTTGCGGAGCTTGTCCACAACTACCCACACATATGATGTGTCGTGTCCGGGGCACAGGGACAAACAAAAAGTTTACTTACAGAGCAAATACAACAAAATCACGTCTTGGACCGTCGCGATTATTGGCGCCCAGCACTGCCACCTAGAGGAAATATTGGTTATTGCGCACCTCAACGGACGGAGGTATGAAGGAGTCAACGGATAGAACGTACGGAAAGAAATACAGACGTGTAGGCCAAACGTAGGGTATGAATGGACCTAAAAGCCGACAGGAAACCGCCGGGACATTCTAAAACGCTTAACGTGAAAAAGCTTAACGTGGCTTAAGGTAGGAAAACAACGAGGAATCATCACCAAATTTCGCATGGCCATATCTTGTCATGAAGACTTAAGCCTGTCAAAAATAAATAAATAAACCGAAACCCAACGATTATAGAAGATATCCCACATTAACGTTTTCTTCTTCATTGGCGCCTATGGCAAGAAAAAAGCTTAACGTGGGTTCGATATTTTTTATAGTTTTACGTGGACATGATGAGAAATATGAGAGAGACATTTGGTGATCACTGAGCGTTGTTTAGGTACATTGAATTGCGTTAAGTTTTTTTCTTTTAATATAGGCCTCAATGAAGCAGCAACGCTTAATGTCAGATAACGTTCATAATAATTGGACTTTGGGTTTGACATTTTGACAGTTTTATGTGCTTATGGGGAGCAACATATGAGAGAAATTTGGTGATCATTGATCGTTGATTAGGTACATTAAACCACGTTAAGCCTTTTTCTCGCCATAGGCGCCAATGAAGAAGAAAACGTTAATGTGAGATATCTTCTATAATCGTTGGATTTCGGTTTATTTATTTTTTTTGACAGGCTTAAGTCTTCATGACAAGATATGGCCATGCGAAATTTGGTGATGATTCCTCGTTGTTTTCCTACCTTAAGCCACGTTAAGCTTTTTAGAATGTCCCAAAACCGCCTGCAGCAGCCGAGCCCAGAGCGAAGGCACGGTGGTGGCAGCATCATGCTGTGGGGCCGCGGTGGTTCAGGGGGGGGAACAGGGGAGCTGGACCCAGGAAGAAACCCTGTTAAAGGCGGCCTGGGACTGGGGTGGAACCTGGTTCTACTCTGCTGCGGTCAGAACCCAACATGGAGGCCTCCAGTGGGTTTGTTCTGGAGAAATGATCACAGTACCCGGATCTGCCAGGCTGCTGGGCGTGTGGACCGGACCTCAGTGGAAGTGAAACCAGAACCAGTCCCGGTTCTGGGTGAGCGTAGACGAGCCTGACCGGCGGCCCGGGGCCCCGGCCGGGCTCGGTTCGGCAGGTTCGGGTCTTACCTGCAGGGTTGTGATGTGTTTGTCGTTGAATTTGTTCTCGCAGTATCTGAGCACCAGCGACGTCTTCCCCACGCAGCCTTCCCCCAGCAGCACCACCTTAAAGGAGTAGGTTCTGCTCCCGGCCGCCCCCGCTGTCGCCATAGTGTCACTTTGTTCGGAAAATCCTCAAGTTTTCCTCCGGGATAAAAAAAACAAAAACAAAAACACAGACGTTTGTTTCCGAGCTGCTAGCGATGCTAACCCCGTCTGGACCTAACGCCGACTTCCGACTTAAAAAAAGAGGCTAAAATCATAAGAACCGCTCCCTGACAGCTCACACGACCCCGGCGTTCAACGGTACCGGTCCGCGGCGACAGGACAACGGGTCTGGAAATCGGAACCGGGTCGTTTCTCTTGGGTTCTTACGCCTTCTTTTCTCTAACTAATGGCGTCAGTCTGAGTTACCAGCTAGCCGGTTAGCTTTAACAAAGATCGTCTATATACAACAAGATGACTCACTTAGGGGAATTTTGAATGCTCCTTCACCCTCTTGTATGATAATACTGTTTTAGGTAACTTCCACAATAGTGATAATAATTGTAGTTTGATAAATAAAGGTTTATTGTGTTTAATATGTAAAGTATTATATTAAGTAAAATAGATGTTCCAAGTTTTTAATGAGATCTGAGGAGTCTCGCAAAACTGTCTGTCAACATTGTTTTTGCATTACAAACACAACCTTTAATAGATTTTATTTGGATTTTTTTATTAGACCCACAGAAAGTAATACATAATTATGAAGCAGAAGGAAAATTGCATATGGTGAACTGTGAAAAGTATTTAGTTAATAATTTAGTTAATAATAAATAAAATGCAGTGCCACCATCTTCTTTCAGAAGTCACCTAATTAGATGAGTCCACCTTTGTGTAAGTTATTCTAAGTATAAATTCAATTCAATTAAATTTAGTTTTATTTATATAGCGCCAATTCATGAGACATGTTACCGCAAGGCTCTTTCTAAAGTCAGACTCCATCAGATCCTCCAGGTTGGTGAGAAAGTTTCCTCTCTAAGGAAACCCAGCAGGTTGCATCAAGTCTCTCCAAGCAGCATTTACTCCTCCTGAAAGAGTGTAGAGCCACAGTGGACAGTCGTCTGCATTGTTGATGGCTTTGCAGCAATCCCTCATACTGAGCATGCATGAAGCGACAGTGGAGAGGAAAACTCCCCTTTAACAGGGAGGAGAACCTCCAGCAGAACCAGAACCAGGCTCAGTGTGAACGCTCATCTGCCTCCACCCACTGGGGCTTAGAGAAGACAGAGCAGAGACACAGAAAGCTCAGAAGCTCACATTGACCCAGGAGTACTTTCTATGTTAGAGAAGACAGAGCAGAGACACAGAAAGCACAGAAGCTCACATTGATCCAGGAGTACTTTCTATGTTAGAGAAGACAGAGCAGAGACACAGAAAGCTCAGAAGCTCACATTGACCCAGGAGTACTTTCTATGGTAGATGGTAATAGAGGATGATCTGCCTCCCCTGGATGATGTCACAGCTAACAGAACGCCAGACCAGGTGTACCTTCTATGAAGAGAAAAAAGACAGAGAACAAAAAGTTAAAAGCTGAAATAACAACAAACAATGCAGATTGGAGAGCAGTAGGAGAACTCTGCAGAGTGAGAGAAATAGACCCTGATGTCCTCCAGCAGCCTAAGCCTATAGCAGCATAACTATAGAGGTAGCTCAGGGTAACATGAGCCACTCTGACTATAAGCTTTGTCACAAAGGAAAGTTTTAAGATTAGTCTTAAAAGTAGACGGGGTGTCTGCCTCACGGACCAAATCTGGGAGTTGGTTCCACAGGAGAGGAGCCTGATAGCTAAAGGATCTGCCTCCCATTCTACTTTTAAAACTAATCTTAAAAAGTAGAATGGGTGCCTCCCATTCTACTTTTAGAGACTCTAGGAACCACCAGCAGACCTGCAGACCTGACAGGGTTATCAGTGAACCGTAGTGATCAAACTTAATCAGGGAAGCAGCCAAGAGGAAGGTGGTAACTCTGGGGGAGCTACAGAGATCAGCAGCTCAAGTGGGAATATGTGTTGACATCACATCTATTAGTCTTGCACTCCATAAATCTGACCTTTGTTAGAGAGTTAAAACAAGGAAGTCGCTGTTGAGAGAAAACACAGAAGAATTGCTATTTTCAGTCTGCTACAAACCATGTAGGAGATGATTAAAAGGATAAGGAGTTATAATAGAAACAAAATTAAACTTTATATTGAAAACTAAAGTGAGTAGATAGTTTAGATGTCGTGAAATTTTGCTTCCCTACAAAATGAAGCTCTAATAAAACATCCTGGAAGAGACCTAGAATATTGAATGTGCCACAGCTTTTCTTTAGTCAGAATACCCCTTCAAAAATATTAATTCACTTCTTATTGATGTTACTTCAACTTCTTACTTCTAGTCTCAGTTTTGGTGTCTCTGTTGTATTTTAATCTTTATTATGTGAAGTGAGACCTCACTGGTGAATTATCTATTTACAAGGTATTAGTTCCTCATCATGTGCACAAAATGAACAAAAAGATTTTAACATTTTTTAATTTATTTATTTATTTATTTGCAGTGATGATACTCCCAAACTACACTTTTAGAATGCTTTTATTTTTCTATGTTTTTTTAAGGAAAGCTTAATAAAGTAAGTAGCTTACTTATAAAACTTATTAAAGGAAAATGGCTGAATCCCGAGCTGAAGCGGCAGCAGAGTGAGACGTCTTTACTGCGTGCTACTCTCTGCAGCATCACGTGATGAGGACCGTCAGAGCTGCTGGAGTTTCTCACGTTGGCTCACAGACAGCAAACAGGCTGAGGGACGAAAACATCCGAGGAGCTCAGGGTCCATTCGCCACTTCGTGTCTCCGTTTCGTAGCCACGCGTTGCCATTTCACGCCCCTGCGCCTAATCCGGATGTTTTGGTTTAATTGTTTTTGTATGTATAAGTATTTTAAGGAGCTATGACAAGATAGGGGGTCCGAAAGGCTCAAATCGTGTGTGGAGTTTAATGATATTTGCATTATGTTTACAAATCATTAATCTCTTTGCTTTACAAGTTATTCCCATTTATGTTGGTTCTGCTTCTGCCTTGGACCAGTCTACAGCAGACTACAATCCCTGATCAGACACGTTTATTGGAGCCATATAGGCCTTTAAATAATAATAATAAAAAAAAAAGTTATTTAAAAATGTCATGTGAGTTCATGCAAAAAGAGATTAAAAATGGCATTTCCTAATTATATTCCGCTATTTGCTCCCTTTTTTGCGTCCATTTTGTTGCCTACCTTTAAAACAAACCTTTTCGTAGCCACGCCTTCCTACATGGATGCTAGACGTGTCGCCCTCCTGCAATTTTTAACCTTTGCAGTTGCCTTTGGGAATTAATTGCTCTGGGGTCAGTCAAGAGGAAATGGTCTAAACTTTTAGATCACAACAATTAACTCAATCAGAGAAAATCTTATTAATTTTATATAAATTCTTTTATTGAACATGATATTTCACATATGTATTAATAAAAAAAGTTATTTCTTTTCTAAACAAACGTCTAATTGCACATGAAAACAACAATTAGCTCACCCATCGGAACCATTTTAAGGTTCTGTGAACCTTAAAAAAAGAAAGACACATTTAATAATTATGATTTTTGCAAAAATATAAGGATCAAACCTCAAAAGAGAAACTTCTGACCTGGAAAACTCTTAAACCTGGAAACCTCTTGCAATGCTTCGGTTCGGCCACATGAGGTCAGTGTTTCACCATAAAAATCAGAATCTGAAACTTCAAACGTTTGTTAAAAAAACGGTCACAATAATTTAACTTTTTTTTGGTGAATTTTATTTTAACTAGACAGTTTTTCAGCTTAGAATATAAATGTAATTATTATTATTATTCCTTTAAAATCAAGAAAAATTCAAAGCGCTCCCTTGAAACAGCTTTTGAGTGTTGATATAACTTATTAAAATAGCTTAATTTTGCACAGTGGTATAAATAAAATAAAAATGTTGCTGCACTGGAGTTCTACATTAAAATATATTGAGCAATCCTAAAAGAAAACGCACAAAAAAAATCACCATAAAGAGAGGCACAAAATGGTTGCAAAGGAATAAAAGGAAATCTCATGACTAAAAGTAAACAAATAACAACAAACAAATTGACAAATACAGCAAAGTTTTAAAAAATATGTCAGGAAAACACAAAACCCAAAGTAAATACTACAAACATATATAAGACGAAAGGCCTGCAGAATCCTCTCCACTCCTCTAGGTGGCGCCAGCCAGGCAACAGATGGCAACATGTTAGGATCAGAGCGTTACAGTTAAGTACAGTAGTACTGGTACTAGCTACTAGTACTATGGCACTGGTTAGGATGCCCTCTGCAGGCGATGTATGCCTTGTTTGGTCAAACCATTTGGACCAAGCTTCAAGCAAGCCCAAACCATCACTCCCCACCACCATGCCTTAGAGTTAGTAACGAGTTTGTCCTGTAATTTTGTTTTGGTTTTCTCCAAACTCCTTGGTGAACCTTGCAAAACAACTCCCAATCATTAGCCCTCCACCACCGTGCTTGACAGTTGCTGTGTTTTAATCTCACATTAATCTGATTTATTTCCTCTTTAAAGCTAGAGTTGGTGATTTTTCAAGAAGTTTCCCAAAGTCCCTCTTTGAATAGCTGTGCATGTGCAAGACCATCTTACCTGCTCTTCCGCTCTTGAGGGGGATTGCATAAAAAAATCTCCCAAATCCACTCTGGTCTTATTTCTTACTCCTGAGTCCTTCCTCTTCTTCTCATAAACATGAACATGGTTCAATTTCTTGTGACTCTCAGCCATGTTCAAAGTCTACACTGAGAGCAGCGGAGCTACAATGAACGGCTAACTGCTAAGCTAACCTAGCCGCTAAGCTAACCGGATACATAAACACTAGAAGTGCGCAGTCAGCAAGCAGAAACTAACAAGGAACGAGCACGAACACTGGCGTTACGTGATCGCGTCAGAATGATGGCATATGGGACAACCAATAGATTAGGCAATACCCCTGGAACTGTAAGGACAGAGGTGGGCTGGGCCGGATTTTAGCAGGGGCTTACCGGGGCTGCAGCCCGGGGCCCCGGCATTTCGGGGGCCCCGAAGGATGTTTTCTATTTTTGTGAACGGCCGGCACCACAGCGGCGCTTGGCTGCGCAAACCCCGCCCGCCCGCCGGCCGCCGGTGCGCGGACCCCGCCCGCCCGCCGGCACCGCAACGGCGCTTGGCTGCGAGGGCCGATCGACGCCGCTTGCGGCTTTAACATCCTTCATATGCGGCCTATCAGCGTACCTCGAGTCGCTGTTGCACGTTCCATAACAACAATGTTTAAAAACCATGGTTAGTAGACATCTTAGACTTAGAAAAAAAAGTAGTTTTACTTTTTTAAAGTTTATCTGCTAAATGAAAGTAAAAATTTAAATGAGTGTAGATACAAAACAAAGATTGTGCATGTCTGCATTATAAGACAGGCTCAAAGTTTCAAACTTTGAGTATTGTTTTCTTATTTGGTTTGCGTTTGAGTAAATGTAGGTTGTGTTTGTGGTTCGAGTTCCTACAAAGAAGTTGAATGCAAAAGTGTCATTAATAAATGGAAATCTGTATTTTGTTCTTCATATTTTTCAAGATGTTCTCTGTAAAAACCTTGGTCTAGAAGATGAAAATTGTTCATCTGCACCCACCTCTGCTTTTATTGAGAACCGGGGGCTGTAAAAAATCCTTCAGAGGGCATGAGGGCATATATATATATATATATATATATATATATATATATATATATATATATATATATATATATATAGAGGGTAGTTCATGCGTGAAGTCAGCGATACATCCGGGTCCCGCGGGTAGGCAAAAACAGTACTGTTCTCGTCTACTACATGACAAAACGGGTGATTTAGAGCGTACTTTTAGTTTGTTTATTTTTGTAATCTAAGCAATGCCTACGACTTGTTGTGCTCCCGGTTGCACACAGAGGCATTCCAAATCGTTGGATGTACGTTTCTGTCGTATACCGAAGGACGAAGAAAGAAATGGATATTTTCAATGAAAAGAGCGCAGGCAGACACTCCCAATGGACTGGGGGAGCCATCATACTACGACAGAATTTGCAGTCTACACTTCATTTCCGGTAAATACAACTTAATTCTGCTCTAGTCATTGTTCTACTTAAACAGCGGCGGAGGGGAGGTGGCGATCACTACACGGGCAAGAGAAGCGGTAGCAGCAGCAGCCGCTGCTGCTTCAGACAACTGCGGCAGAGCAGGCAGCGGCTGCTCCGCCCGTTCACGGGCTGCGGCAGCATAAGCCAGCGGCTGCTGCGTAAACACTACACGGGCCGGAGAAGCTGCTGCTAGCAGCTTCTCCGGCCCATGTAGTGTTTACGCAGCAGCAGCGGCTACAGCAGCTGCTGCTGCTATTACGCCCCCATTCACGGGCGCTAGTACTTCTGTGTTTACGCTGCAACGTTGCCGACACCGACACCCATTTTAACAAGACAAAAACACCTAAATAATCCGTAGTGAAAAATGTTTTTTTTAACCTACCAGGCCTCTGCTGAAATGCGGCCTGTGTCCGACGCCGCTTTGTGCTGTTGCACAAACATGTGTGAACAACATCCATCCATCCATTTTCTGACCGCTTAATCCCTCATGGCGTCGCAGGCGTTGCTGGAGCCTTTTTCCTGATATAAAATAATTGTAGCCGTCCAGTGGTTTCAGGGGCTTTCGTGCTCTCTTGTCCATACTGGCCTGCCGTGTTTATAAGGGAGCTGCATATGTCGCAGTACGGAACCCTTGGCCAGCATTTCACAGACTCGCTCCGTCCCTTCAGGCTTTTGCTGTGTGGATCTGGCAATCTGATACCATCAACCATCAACTTACTCTTAAAACGATCTTGTGATACGTTATCTAAAGAAGAAAAATACGTGGAGAACTCGTCAGTTTCGCTGTTTGCGTCCGCCATTGTGTTCGCCTTTTGCCTACCAGTCCGGCGCGCATGCGCGAAAAACCCGCATCAAAACAATAACAATGAACTGGTCTATATATATAGACTCTAGCCCAGGGGCCCCCATCCTGACTCCAGCCCAGGGGCCCCCATCCTCCTAAATCCGGCCCTGGAGGTGGGTGACAGTAGAAACAAAACTCTAACCAATCAATCCCCTTCGGATTAAACAGCAGGGATTGGTTAGAGTTTTTACAGGCCTGTAGCTGCCAAAGAAAATATTTTTTTTAACCTTCTTTTTGTGAATACATAATGTGTTTCCTACTTTCAGGATGGAAAGACCATTTCGCCCAATATAACAAAAAGTGTTTCTTAACAGGATTACAAAATATAGCTTTAAGAGGGGAATTAAACGAAAATGTTGCTCTTCACTTCTACAGTTCAACCCATTCTTTACTTATTGAGTTGAGTTGAGTTTTAACCTCAGTAAATTATTCTCCAGCTCACCTTTAGGACTCTGCTAAACATCTACAACTTGTCTGACACACACTGGCACAAAAATACAACAGAAAAGGCAATTTTTGGCCAACTGTTCCTTTAAATGAACGCTAAAGCCAGCACATGTCCTATTTTTTCCTCAGGTAGCCTCGTGTTGCATGATCACTGCCTCTCTGAGGGTGTGGTAACATCATATCTTACCTTTTCCTGCCCCCCACCCCTCAGCACACACTTCTAACATAGAAAACCTCCCTGTCTTATTTCCATAAAACGCACTGACACAGGAAGTGAGATGCACTAATCATTAACCCAGAGCTGCTGCTCTTCAGTCTCTGTCAGGACAGGACTCAGATTTCCTTCACCGCACCTGAGGGGGTAAAATAAAACCATTGAAGCCAGATTTACTTTATTCATGTGACCCAGGGCATTAGTGTGAAAATCCTTTACTAGATAAGAAAATGATCAATATGAGGGCCTTTTATCTCCCCTCTTTCTGCATGGTCCAATGGTAATTAACGCATATTTTTATTATGGTTGGATAATTAATGGGAAGAATTGGCGAATATCAAAATTAGCACCTGAAAACCCAGCAAACGTTTAAATAATAGAATGACTGCATGTAGAAAACAATACAAGAAAAAATGAAAAATAGTTGCAAGAATGAGTGGAGAGTAACACAACCTTGATTAGAATAACAATAACTACAAAATTATGAGAAATTATGTCACAGAAGTAAAAAGTATAAACAAAACAACACAAAACAGACACTAAAAGAAGGCAGCAATTGACTAAAAGAAGAGAGAAAACAGGCCAAATTCAGATAAATTGATAATAATTGATAAATTCAATGGGGGACAGCAAATGACAGGAAGACACAAAAAGTAAAAAAATATATAGAAAAAGGAGAAAAAGGTATCAAAAATAAAGAAAATTACAAATGAAAAGTATGACGGTCACAGGAAACACAAAAACAAACTGAAAAGTTTGGTGTACTTCTTAATTATGTCTGTATTTTGTAGGAGCACCTTTTTGCAGAATGCAAGTCTTTGGGCATCTAAAAACTTTACACAGGCTTTAGCTCTGGACTTTGACTAGGCCACTCTAACACATGAATCTGCTTTGAACTTAACAATCCCATAATATCTCTGACTGCATCTTCAGGCTGGTTCTCCTGGTGGAAGGTGAACCTCTGCCCCAGTCTCAGGTCTCCTGCAGCTTCTGACAGGTTTTCTTGCTTTATTGTCATTACTGTCTGTCATTTAGGGGTTTCAGATTAAAGGAGGCTGATTTTAAAAATGCAAGGCACATTTTTTTTTGCATTTTACTTGTCAAGAGGTTTAAAAAACCATACATGTTTTATTTCTGACATTTCACTATTAGGTCCTAATTTGTTTTGATCTGTCCCATAAAATCCCGATAAAGTTAGTCTAACTTGTTGTAACAGGACAACATGTGAAAAGGTCAAATGGGCAAAAGAGTTCAAGACGACAACTAAAAGACAAATAATGCCTGCAATAAGAACAGTAATGGAGCAGAAATATATTTTCATTAAATGTTTTTTTTCATCAATGGTCATATTTTTGGCATGGGAACCCAGAGGGAACCCAAGCAGCTCTGGGAGAACATGCAAACTCCATGCAGAAAGAGCCCAGCCTAGGATTTGAACACAGGACCTTCGTGCTGAAAGGCAACCATGTTTGGACACAAATATTTCTCCCAAATAGGCAATGACCCTAAAGACTAGGGCTGTGCATAAAAATCGATACAAAGATTAATATAGATGTTTTTAAAAACGATTTAATTTCGACATTTTGGCTTTCAATATCAATATACCTCCCAACCCCTAGGTGGCGCCATCACTGTTCACAGCAAGGAAGAATAAGTGAGACAAATTTGCCGAATGGCCGACACAATTTTAGAAGCGCCTTCGTCCCTAAAATCAGACGTTTGGCACATTTTTGGTTTCAGTGACACGTTAAATGCATTGATACAAATGCACTTTATGTTCCTGTTAATATATCAGTGTTCAATAAATTGAACATAAATATAATATTTGGTTGGTTTTGTTGATTTGAAAATAATAAATATCGATATTGGACTCAAATCAAGCTGAGCTGCGTCAAGAATCGTATCGAATCGTTTCATCCTAGATGATACCCAGCCCTATTAAAGACAACACCAAGTTTTGGAGGGGTCCTCTCAAAGATCTCATCTTAGTTCCACAGAAAATTGGTAGTCAGGGCTGAAAAAGTTACGTTTGAGCAAACCTGACCTAGTTACACCGGTTCTGTCTGGAGGAACGGGACAACAATCCAGCAAACTACGGTGAGAAGCTTGAAGGGTTATGTGTATTTTTATGCAGCAAATAAATTTGTTTGAAAATGTCATATGATGTCAAATCCCTTTTTTTTTCAAGTCAAGTTTCTAATGTCTTAAATAAACCTTTTCTTGTCAAATCTCCAACATCACGTAGGTGAAAAATCCAAATCTGGACCCATTTAGGGCTAAATTATAACATTACCATTCAATAATGAACTTTACAAATTTATTCACCATCTAAAAATCTGCTAAAGGCTGATTTGTACTATTTGGAAAATAGATCCAATGTATTATTTACCCCCACTAGAAACATTAACATCTAAAAACACTCACAACAATCACAGGCTGACAATCCAAAATCAGTAAAACATGAGCAGCTTCAGCTCACAGACCGGCTTCCTTTAACTTCATCACAGGAGACAAAAACTGGAACCAAGATTCGAGTCTCAGAACACGAGTCCAAATCGAGTCTGAAGAGTTTTGTTTTGGCATCTTCAATCAGAGTCTAAAACTTGAGTCACCATCCATCTCACGTTCATTATAATAATTTTTATTAATCCCTGTTTCTCCTCTAATTAAGGCTGATGAATCTGCTTTGGTTTATACATGGATTATAGCCAATATATAAACATTAGACATCATAAACGTCCTTAATCTCTCCCATTTAAGACACGTGCAGCTGTAATAATAAGTTATTCTCCTGTTATAATTTTTTTTTTCTAAATTCATTTTTGCTAATTTAAAACCTTGTATTTGCAAAGATTTAATGTTTCACCTCACTAGAAAAAGAGTAAAGCAGCGTTTTCCACATTTAAAACACAAAAAACAAACAAAAAAACACGTTAATTTAATATAAATCCATCTAATTATGTGTTTCCAACTGAAACCGTGCAGCCGGTGGACTAAATGACAGATATGGTTTATTTAGAGGCAGTAAAGCTGTGGAGTGCCCCCCCCCCCCCCCCCCTCCTCCTCCAGGGGGGCAGGCTGTATATAAGTGGACGGGGTTTTCACGCCGCTCTGCTGCGTGGAGGGACCCACGCACTCTGCAGATCCACGCGTCCAGCCTGGAAGCGCACCAAGCTGCAGGAACTAAAAGCATCTGAAGCTGCAACTTTTCTCCTCCTGTCTCTCTGCGCTGCAGCCAGACAGGAAACTTTCCCCCCCACCACCTCCCCCCCTACCCCCCCTCCCATCCGTGGAGAGCCCGTGCGGGACATGCGGGGGTTTGGGACTTTGCTGGCTGCGCTCGCGGTCCTCTCGGCCGGGCTGAGGAGCTCCGAGGCCGGGGCGAGGATCCAGAAAGCGGCGGTGAGCAGCTCCGCGCTCGGCCGGGAGGAGAGCTCCATAACAGCGGGACAGCCCACCTGCCCGGACCGCTGCCGCTGCGAGGGGGACGGGCTGCTGCACCGGGTGGACTGCTCGGACCTGGGGCTCCGGGAGGTGCCGGGCAACCTGAGCGTGTTCACGTCCTACCTGTAAGTTGCTAAACGGGGCAACCTGTTGCCGTGTGCGTGGGGGAGCAGACCCAGGTTGCTGTGTGGGGAGTGCGCACATGTTGCGCTGCGGTGGGAATCAGAGCACCTGTCTGCGTGTGTCTGCGCATGTCAGGTGTGGAGTTGGCGGCAAAAAAAAAAAAAAAGTTAATTAATCTGAGAGGTTATTGGATGAACCTGAAAACACCTGATGTGTCATTTTGTTTCTGTGAGAAGGTTCTGGGTCCAAATTCTTTCGGGTTCCTGGAAGATATTTCCAGATTTCCTTTGCCAGCACTTGAATATGAAGTGTGTCCATCGTCCATCGTCCTGATGGATATTATTTATTATTTATGGCAAAGTTTCTTCTTCAGCCTACAGTATTTTTCTCTGGATTATCCAGTTCAACTTGGAGCCAGGTCCAGATAGGATTCTAATCCTCTAATTATCACAGTTTGGTTCATGTAAAACTCTCTCAAATCCTTACACTTTCCTATTCTCTGCTTCTAAAATCAACTTTTAGGGCAAAATGTTGTTGTTCACTTCGTTTGTCAGTGGTCATAATGTTTTGCCTAACTGGTGTAGCGTCTGAGCTTCTAGTGGTTCTGGTTTGCCGTCACTCACTCCTCATGTCCTGATGTCCTCTCAGGACATATTTCATCTCAATGCCGTGGTCCGAACATTTTGAGTAGAGACACTATGGTACAGGTGTCAAACTCAAGGCTGCGTGGCCCGAATCCGGCCCCTTAAGGCAATTTATCTGGCCCTCAAGAGCCAAAAAAGGGATATAATGTCATAAAGTAGGGGCATCCTGCCACTGTTTTCCCACTACACATGAAAACAACCCAGAAATGTCCAAAAAGAGAAAAAGTGATGCAGAACGATTAGAGCTTAAAGATTAACTCTCCCCAATATCAACATTTTTGCAGATAAATCGTTGAACTATGCTAATTTTATGTTACTGTGAAGTTTTTACATTTTATGTGAACTGGAATGAAATTATGAAATCAAAAGTGTCATATATGCAGGTGTAACCGGCCCTTTTAATGACTTCTCGATGCCAAAGTGGCCCAATATAGAAATGAGTTTGACATCCCTGCACTATGGGTTCAGAACAGAACCGAGAACTGGTCCAGAGTGCCATCCACGATTAGATGTTCTTGGAGATGTTTGTGTGTTTAAGCACAACTTGTGGCTTCAAGACCCCCTAAGGCACAGGTGTCAAACTCAAGGCCCGCGGGCCGAATCCGGCCCGTCAAGGTAAATTATCCGGCCATCAAGAGCCAAAAAAAAGGCATATCATGTCATAAAGTAGAGGCATATATCCTTTTAAAGTGTATAAAGTGGCTAAAACGGTGCCTCCTCAAAGTGTAGCTCACTCCAATATCAACCTTTTTTGCAGATAAACTGTATAAACTGGGCCTAAGGGTGCTACTTTCATGTTACTGTGCATTTTTTTTATACTTCTATGTGAACTGGAATGAAATTATGGAATCAAAAGTATCGTCTAAACACGTGCAACCGGCTCTTTAAATGACTTCATGACGCCAAAGTGGCCCCATATAGAAATGAGTTTTACACCCCTGCCCTAAGATGACCCAGTGAAGAGACACTTTCCACGAAGTCTGGAAATGTTCAGGTGTCTTCCTTGGAAAAAAACATTTCCAAAAATAGTCAAATATTCAAAGGTATGTTATGGTTTATTTCTAGAAAAACTCTCTTTCGGGTTCCTAGAAAATATTTTCTAATTTCCTCTCGGAGCTCTTCAGATCCTATGACCAGGCGTAACATTGTGTCCTCCTGTCCACCTGGGACATGGACTCCACTGGAGGTGCGCTGCAGGTGGTGACACGGTACCAGGATGTTTACAGTGGGTCTTTAAGTCCTGCAGGTCTTCATGGTCACAGATGCTCAGTTGCACGGAGAACTGGAGAACCTGGTCCACTCCTCCAACTATCCCTGAACCATCTGTAATTTGTGGGCGGGTGCATTGTCTTCCTGCATGAGCAATGCTTAGGGTAGGAGGTGCAAAGATTTCAGAATATTCCCGAGCATCAAACCGAAAAATGAGACCAGCTGAAGCTGAAAGGTTTCGTTTTGTTACCTTTTGGTTCCGTATCTGTCGTCAGTTTTCTTTGCAACTTTCACTTAGAGCCGAAAAGTGCAAAGAGTTCACAAAGAACCGAAACAGACTCAGTACGAAGGTACCAGTCAGGAGAAGGATCTTACATTTCTTTCCTGTAACAAGTTGTAATTGCAGAGTATATATGCCACATTACAGTAGGGAAACATGTAATTCTTTAAAACTTGCATCTAAATATTTCTACTTTTCTGGCTAAAAACTATAACTGTTTCCCTTGTTTTCCTTTTCATTTTGAACATGGAAGTGTTCTCCCCAAGTACAAAGACACTTTTGTCGTGCCCTTTTTTATGCCGGCTGGGTTGGACTTATTTTCATTTCAGGATCCGTTAATCTGGCTTCTTCGTTAGTTATTACCTGTGGTCCAACTTTAGGTTTATGTGGGGTTGATTCCCAACGAGAAATTCTGAGTAAAGAACATAAACGGACTCGCATTAGAAGGAAATATCATTTATGGCAAAGTTTCTTCTTCAGTTTATATTTTCTCTGGATTATCCAGTTCAACTTGGAGCCGCAGGTCCAGATAGGACTTCTGTTTTTCAGATAAAGTTTAGATGGCTTGACCCAGTTGTCTAATCATCACAGTTTGCACTGCAAAAACAGAACTAAAAATATGTGTATTTGTACTTTATTTGAGCAGCTAAATAAGATTCTCTGCCAATGGGAAGAGTAATTTTACCCCTAAAATAAGATAATTAGATAATATGCACTTGAAATAAGTTGATGGAGATGAGTTGTTCTTATTTCAAGTGCAAACATCTTATTCCATTGGCAGATAATCTTATTTAGCTGCTCAAATAAAGGACAAATACACTCATTTCAAGAAAATTTTACTTATTTTTAGTTTAGTTTAGTCTGTTTTTGCAGTGTGGTTTACATCAAACTCTGTTAAATCCTTACACTTTCCTATTCTCTGCTTCTAAAATCAACTTTTAGGGCAAAAACTTGACAACCAGTGTCGTTCACTTCGTTTGTCGGTGGTCATAATGTTTTGCCTAATTGGTGTAGCGTCTGAGCTTCTAGTGGTTCTGGTTTGCCGTCACTTGAATATCCTCATGCCCTGATGTCCTCGGGACATATTTCATCTCAATGCCGTGGTCCGAACATTTTGAGTAGAGCCACTTTGGGTTCAGAACAGAACCGAGAACTGGTCCAGAGTGCCATCCACATTTAGATGTTCTTGGAGATGTTTGTGGCTTCAAGATCTCCTAAGAGGACCCAGTGAAGAGACACTTTCCACAGAGTCTGGGAACTCTTCTGGAAATGTTCAGGTGTCTTCCTTGAAAACAAACGTGTTCCAAAAATAGTTAAATATTAATTTTACGTGCTTCAAAATGTTGAGATCTTCCTGAAGCTAAAATAAATGTGAGACATACACCAGGATGTTCTAGCATTTCTTCTAGAGTGCTTTAGTCCTCTTTTAGGAGGTTATTCCAGCACTTGAGGATTTCTAAAGGGTGGGAGTAGGATAAATTGATTTTATTGATTAATACGAATTTACAATGTTTTAAGATCTAATTTTTGGAAAATCGAGATTTTATTTTGCTAATGCACTCATTGGTCTTTCATGAAGAGAACTGCAGCAAGGCTGAATATATGTTTAGGAAAATATATAATCAAAATAATGTAAAAAGGAAACTTATTTTTACCATGAGACGAAACACTTTAGTTTACTCGTTTACTTATTTTTTTTTTAAGTTAGTTTGAAGTTTGAAGCCTGGTCTCGGCTCATTGTTTAAAACCACTAACAGCAAACATTTAGTTATGTCTTCATTGTTTACATTGGAAGGGCGGCCATCTTGTTTTACAAGCATGTTTCACAGCTTGGATTTAGTTGCACTTTGAATTCAGGTTTAACTCCCAGACCAAATGCTGGACATAAAATCAAAATTTTAAAATAATTTCTTTTTGTGAAACGAAAAGGAGGGGAACAATCGATTAATCGGATTTGGTATAATAAAATCAGAGATTTTATTTTTAAGCCATATCGCCCTGCCCTTGTAGGAGATAAAGGTTTGATCTAGTTTTTCCAGTTTAATGGCCTAAATGAGTTTCAGATGTACTTCAAATTGTTTCTGGCACCCATACAAAGTTCAAAGGTTTAAGTGTCTGTACAGATAATTTCAGAGAATAAACACCAAGGAACAGAAGTTGAGTTTAATTGAAAAGGTTCATTACATCTAAAGAACTTGTGAAGTTTTTGTTGCTCTTGAAGTGGTTTAAATATTTGCTCACGAATTTCGGTAGATTTGTGATAATAGTTTCCAAGCCTTTAGAGTCTTCAGATCCACTGGACATATTCGCATACCGTAATGTGATTATTATCTTTAAGATAGAATTGGAAAAAACACATTTACCAGTAAACCTTGATATCATCACACACAAAATCAAAATTTAAGTCAGTATTTGAATCAGAAATAAAGAATTAAACACTTTCAATAGACAAAAAGATGCTTTGGATGTTTAGGACCCACCTTAAATAAACCGCAGGGAGCCACATACCAAAAGGTTTCAGGTAAATTAGGGTGGTTAGATTTTTACCAGAGGAAATTTTATATATTTGGGAAGGTTTTAGTGTTTTTTTTTTTTTTATCTTTTGATGCTTAAACCCATTGGCACCTTCTTGAAGTCTTAAGTTGTTTTGTGAAACATTTCGGTATGTTTTTCAAAATGTTTGTTCTGCCCATTAAGATGTTCTATTTTTCTAGGCGTGGTTTATGTTTGTTTTAAGAGGCGTTCTTAATCGGAGATGTTCTTGACTTTTTTTTTTCGGATGAATGTTACATTGAGAGGTTCTTAAAGAACATTGGGTGCATTCAGGCTCTTCTAGATACATTATTTTGACTTCTTTGTTTTTAAAGGTTTTAAGTAGGGATGAAATAATCGGATTAATCATGATTAATCAATTACTGAAATTATAGTCGGCTATTTTAATTTTGAATAATTGTTGACTTGAGTAAACAGACTCTAAAACAGGCCATTTACTGAAAGAACAACCCACTCAGAGCAGCAATTAAGCCAAAACAGTACAAAATTATATACATTCTGCTTTTAAGATGGAAAAACATATTTGTCTGTAAATATTTTCTACCCAGAACTCCTCAAGTTCCACAATTTTAGCTTCCCCTGTTGTAAACTTAAAAATCTCCTATTAAGCAACGTTTGCTATCCGATTATTAATCCTTTAATCAAAACAATAGTCAACAGATTAATCAATAAATATATATATATATATATATATATATATATATATATATATATATATATATATATATATATATATATATGTGTGTGTGTGTATATGTGTGTGTGTGTATATGTGTGTGTGTGTGTATATGTGTGTGTGTGTGTATATATGTGTGTGTGTGTGTATATATGTGTGTGTATATATATATATATATATATATATATATATATATGTGTGTATATATATATATATGTGTGTGTATATATATATATATATATATATATATATATATATATATGTGTGTATATATATATATATGTGTGTGTGTGTATATATATATATATATGTGTGTGTGTGTATATATATATATATATATATATATATATATATATATAGAGAGAGAGAGAGAGAGGTTTGTGTGTGTAGTTTTTTTCACGTTTGCCATTTCCAGTGCATTTAAAATGTGAAGTAAATGTGTTTTTAGTTCAAAATGCTTGTTTATTGGGGTTTATTGGGGCATTCAGGCTCTCAGTACCCTATGTTTGACATTTGTTGTTTAATGCAACATAAAATGTTTAAGAAGGTAAAGAGGTGCTAAAGTGATAAAATAAAAGTTCTTTCATTGCCAAAACATCAAAAGTCGGAGGCAGGGAACCTTTTTATTAAAACCTCATATTTGATATGGAAATTATTGTTTTTTAGTAGCTGAATAGACAACTTATTGTCAGGGAGCTATGTTTTGCTGTGATCCTAAAGCACAAAGTTATTAAAGCATAAATCACCACCAAATTTGTTTTTTGCTAATAAACTGCACACATGGATGTGTTATAGTGCTGCCGACATGTCACTGGTCGTTATTTTCACAATTTACTACTTGTTGAAATCCTGCTTTTGTGTCTGAAACTGTCTGTTTGTGTCCTCCTCATGTTGAACGAGTGTACAGCATTTGAATTTTGAATGTTCCAAGAATATTTTAACGTCACCCAGAAAAAACTGCCGCCAGCAGCTCTGCCGCTGCGGAGTATAAAATCAACTCTGTCTCGTACGCCTCCATAGTGAGTTGGAGTTGGAATAGTGAGCTTTGCAATCTTTCTATTGATATTCAGGTTCTCAATTTATTAGCGTAGCATTCAGTTTTTTTTAGCATTTATTTACCTTGTTGTAGTTGCCCAGCCCACACCCCCTACATGTTCCCTGCTCCACCGCCTCCTTTAGGCACATTTTTCAAATACTAGCAGAGTATGGCTCTAGTTTGGGGAAGAGTTACACTTTAACAATTACATATTTTCTTTATTTATCGCAAGCTATATCGTTATCGCAACATTTCCAATATTATCGCATACTGCAACTTTTAATAATATCGTGCAGCCCTACATAACATATACAATATTGCAGATATTTCAATAATATCGATAGAATTTCGGTTAATATCGATTACTGGCCAATATTAATATCGGATATCAATAACAGTCCTGATTTTTATATCAGTACAACCCGAGTTTGATTTTCTAAGCTTTTCATGGAACCTTAAGCAGCCTTTCAACTACTTACCTCAGCATTAAAAGACTTTTAGTTGGTCATGCAGTGCGTTTTGTGTCTATCTTCAACGTTTCTCATTAAAATTTCATTACAGAAATCTGAATGCATAAAGAAATTATAAGGTTCATAAATGTTTCTGGCACGCCAACAAAGTTCCTGTCTCACCAGTTCTAGGTGAATACCTCAGGGAGAACGAGTCTGAGAGCAACTTTGTTTTGTCTCCTGGGGTTTTGGAAAGTTTCCAGGATTTTTTTTTTTAAGAGCTCTGATTGTTGCCAAGAGTTTCCAAAAAACTTCTAGGTGCTAAATAAACGTTCCATTCAGGGAAATTGTGGGGGGTGAATGGGGTTAAACTAGCGTAAATAAGTTTCAGCGGTTCTAAAAGATGTCTGAGGACCTGAGCGATCTTTAAGTGTTGGGGTTAGGGTTTCCTGAAAGCGGCTTCAGAGGTGTCAGATGTCTCCATGGGATCTCTGAGGTTCCGAAAGAGCTTCCAGGTTTTGCTGCGCTCGTTTAACAACTGTAGTGAACTTTTATTGTTTCTACTCAAGTGCTAAGTTCTTGTAAAGGCACCACAATAAAATTAATTGAAATGTATTTCGCCTCCCAGCAGGTGACTGGCTTTGATACAACACATGTCTCGGGTCCGGTGAAGCATTACGTCATTGAGTGGTCTGTTTGTGAGGAAGAAGGGAAACCTGCTTTTCTTGGCTGCGGCTCGAAAGCCGGACAATGTCTTGGATTTAAATTTCACTCTCATTAAAGAAAACTCACTTCTATTCAGCACAGCCCTGTGTGTGTGTGTGTGTGTGTGTGTGCGCTCCTCTGGGTTTGTCTACGAAGGGCAGATGGACGCACAAAAAACACGCACCGACAGTCGATCAAAGGCTTTTTGGGGCTTTATTAGAGCTGCAATCAGGAACTGAATGCAACAAAAACATCAAGGAGTTCCTTTGAGAGCTCAATTTTTAAGCTATGCCTTCCAACCAGGCGTACAGTTGTCCAAGAGACGGAAGAATGCATGTTTTTGCAGAATACATTAGACTTTTAAATTTACTCTTTGCTGGTAGTCAGTATTTACATGAGTAAAACTGAAGCTGGTGTAAAATGGTCAGAAATAGTAATATACAACATTTCTGAAGTTGTTCTCGGCTTATAAAGTTTCTACTAAAAGGTATTCATGCAGATTAGGTTTATTGGCAAAATGAACAAACTAGCAGCTGTTTGCAATAAGAAAAAATCAAAGAAGAACAATTTTTTATGGCTCAGTGCGAGTAATAGCACATGTTTCTCCAAATTAAATAGAAAACTTCACCTTTGATGGGTACTGGAGTTTCAAATTAGTGGACCTGTTCTTGGCAAGCATTTTAATGCTTTGTAGGGTCCAGTTTTGTTGTTTTGTTCCTGCAAACAGGATCCATGTTCAGACAGCAGCGTTCCTGGGGAATCTCAGTCGGTCTACATGGCCAATGGCCTCCAGAGATCTTTAGCAGATTTTAAGTCAAGCCTCTTTGATGGTCATGCTAAGATCTTCCAGAAGTTCTTCTGAAACCAAGCCTTGGTGCATTTCTCCAGGTTTGCTTTGAATCAATGTCCCGTTTGAAGGTCCATTGATGCCCAACATTCAGCTTTCTTTACGAACAGCATTGCATTTTCTCTCAGGGTTTCCTGAAACTTGACAGAATCCACGTTGCCCCAAACATCCTGCAACCTGACCGTTCTGAGATCTTTCTTGTAGTCAGATAGTTCCTTTTTTAAGAGCTTTCTGGATTCAGCAGGTCTGGCAGGAATCAAGCCTGCCAAAAAAAATGTTGATTAATCACACTTAATTCATGATTTAACAGTCAAGACAAGTTTTCCTGCACAGGCTGGTAGTTTTCAGGGTTTTTTTTCTCCTTTTAATAAATTAAATAATCAATTTTCTGTGTATAAAAGTGGTCTGTTTTATTGACCTGAAACGTGTAAATCTGCATGGTTTTTAAAACAAAGCGTCACAGCTGAAAACCTCTGATCACGACTCTATCGGTTAGAAAAGTCGGCCGGTTTCCTTCAGCTGCTTCTCCGCCAGAAACCAAACCAGCTGGAGGGGAGCCGAGATTTTTGTGTCTTAACTCAAACTTTTACAACCTTCTCAGTAAAAAGTAACTGATATCAGACATCACGGTTAACAACCTCCAGCCCTCGGCCTGTCTGACCGCCATCAGTGTGAATGCTGCCATCTGTCAGCGCCTTTATGTGTGTGTGCTCTAGCTGCATGCCTAAGCAGCGCCGCCTGAAGCGTGAATGGGCCTGTAAGTCTCCTTTCTCCCTCTGACTGACAGGAATGCATTTAGCCTCGCCGTGATGAATGAACCCATGTGCGTATGAAGGATTCTGCTGCCACACCCCCTCTGGCAACCATGTCGCACTTCCTGAGCTCAGACCATTTAGCCACGGCTATAAGTACCTCCTTTTTTTTTTTGGTTCTTGTTTTTCCACACTCGGGGCCCAAAAGTCCGGGCAGCCGTGAATGTTTGGGGTCATCGCACCTTCACACAGGTAGCTCAAACGTGACATCACAGACAGGTAGATCCGTCTTCTTCAGAGTCAAGCAAACAAGAGAAAGCGATGGAGAAGAGACTTTTAAATACTCGGGGTTTAAACTTTCAGCTAAAATAACCTCCACCTCTGAGTAAACTATCCGTCACACTGGAAGCAGAACGTTCAGTCCGCTGATTATTGGAGCGATCAGATAAGAACCAGTTTGAGTTATTATTCATTCTCAGTTGGATTTACCTGATTTTAAGACAAGAAAAAGTTTATTTTCTTTACCGAAGACTCGTGCTAAGGTCAAACTTTACCTTGCATCACTTTTACTTGGTCTGTCGTTCTTAACTGAATAATATTTTTTAAACTTGGGCTTCCTGATGGTGTCGTCTGTTTTTTTTTTTTAGAGATGATACAGCGCAGTGGGAAAGTATTCACTCCCCTGCAGGTTCCTCCTGCTTTCCTGTTGCATTTTAACGCTTCATATCAACAAACAGATTTATTATTAGAGGAAGATAACTTGAGTTAAAACAAAAATCAGTTTTCAAACGACGATTTCATTAATTAAGAAAATAAAAGCTTTCCAAACTAACCCTACCTCTATGTAAAAAGTAAATACCCCCTAATGTAAATCACCAGCTGTATCACGATACGATATTGTATTGATTTGTTTGGATGAAGATACGATAATTGCTGATATCACAAAATCTGTTATGACATAGACTTAGCCATAGAAAACTTTATTTGTCATTTTGTATGCACAGAGTGCGTACAGAACGGAATTTCGTTGCATACAGCTTGTAAATTGCAGTAAAATTAAATTACAGTATAAGGTGCCGCAGTGATTTGAAGTAAACAATTGAAATGTAAACAATGCAGGAGAAGTCACAGTGTAGAGGTGAGTATTTAAAAAAAAAACATTTGTATGTACAGAATTAATTGTGCAAAGGGCATTTGTACGAGAATATCATTTATCATTTCCTGTCGATGATAAATATGATGCGATACCATCTGCCCATCTAACACTATGATTTACATTGACATTAACTCACATTAAAAACCCAAAAATGATCTGACATCTTTATTTCTAAGCATGCATTTAAATCAAAAACAACATTCTTCTAATTTTAAAATAATAATAATAATAATAATAGATCACCTGTTCACTTTAGTCTTATCCCTTGTGAATTTCAAATTAAAGGTGCTCATTAAAATTGATGATACTGATAGACATTTTAATTTTGCATTGATGTGATTGGATTGTTAATACTTTAATTGATGTATCAATGTAGATTTATGAATTGTTACAACCCTACCAATGACTGGTTGTTACAACCTTGGTGCAACTCAATAGCTATGTTTACATGTGCAAAATTTCACGATCGGATTAAAATGTATTCTGATTAAATAATTAGATTGTGCCTTTTATATTGGCACACGATCAATTAATCCAATCATAATGTGCGTTTATATGCACCTGGCTTTATTCAGAATAGAACCACTCTGACATGAACAGTTATCAAATTCCCCTTAAAAACACAGAAGAAGAACTTCCCTCTTTGCTAAACAGCAAAAAATATTAAAACAATGCACGAGTTTGTTTGTGCTCCGAGCGCCCAGGATGGACTTGCATGATGTTCTAATTATGGTTGAAATGTTACTGAGTAAAGCAACGATTTTGATTTACAATAATATTTAGCCTGCTCTCAACAAGAACAGGGGTCCCTTTTCCTTCAAAAACATTATTTATCTCGTTTGCAGGAGCGGTCACAACCAACCCTGCCTTTGAGTAAAAGTCTCTGGATATTTGGGGCTAATAAAAGACAAATATTTATGTTTGTATATACCATTTTCTACTTAATTTGTCAGTGAAAATGTCCAGTTAACTGTCTCTGCTGTTCAAGTACAGTCAGGGTTTGGACAAAACTACTTCAAGCCAGGAATATTTTGCTGTGGTTGTGTTGGACTCCACCGAGGAGACGGAGATGTCGGTTTTGAGAAAATCAGGGTTTCATCCTTGCTTTTTGCTTTTTGTTGACAATCAGCTCATCTAAGTCCGACACCTTTTGTCTGGACCTGGGAAAATGTCCACTGGTTCCTCCAGGAGGTGGTTCTCCATCGTAAATGACTGGTGGCTGAAACAGGAGAGTAGTTAAAGATCAATAGATTTTTGTGATAAAGCTTTCTGCATACGTGAAGAATAATTTCAGCAAACAGAAACACGTTTGATTGTGCAGATCGAAGACAGACAGTAAGCCAAAAGCGGGCATTTTTACTCGGATAATATGTAACGTAACACATAAATCCCTCATCAGTGCAGAGTTTAGGTTTGTGCTACTCTTCCTCCATCCTTCGGTCCTCATTAAATCTTCAGACTTCACTTAACGTCCAGAACTTGGATCTGTCGCCTTAATAAATGCCTCAGGATCAGTGTGACACGTAAACAAGAGAAATCTGATAATAAAATGGCATCTTTGTTTATAATTAGTGTAAAGACTAATCACCGGAACGGCAGCACAGCACAGCAATAAAGATGAGCTTTAAGTTTGTTAAAAAAGTGGCATACTGTTTATATTTATAATAAAATGCTTAACATTTTTTTTTGCTTTAAGGGTTTTAGTTGATAAAGAAAGTCACCAGGACTTCAGCACATTGCTTTGAATCGTTTTGTTTCTGAAAAGGGCCATATAAGGTCTACATAAATAAACTTACCTTACCTTCAAATGAATGATGGATGGATTGATGGAGGACACGTTCTGTGTCATGGTGTCTAAATAACTTTAGTCTCACCTGGTCTTTTTCTACATTATCTTTAGCAAACTTCAGTCTTACCTTCATGTTTTGCTTTTTCTACGTTAAGACTTGTCTGACGCTCCTTGGGAGGAGATACCCTGTTCTTTTCCTCAAATGTAAGGAAATATTTGCCGTAGTAAAAGTTTTTGATGACTTATCTGCACTACAAAAAGGGAACTAAATGTAAGTAAAAAATTCTTGAAATGAGTGTATTTTTTATTGATTTGAGGAACTAAATAAGACAATTTGCCAATAGAATGAGTAGGGCTGGGTATCATCTAGGATGAGCCGATTCGATACGATTCTCGATACACAGCACACGATACGATACGATTCTCGATACATAGCTCAGCTTGATTTGATTCCAATATCGATATTTATTACTTTGAATTAATGCTCAGTGATTCAATCACCAAAATCAGCCAAATATTATGTTTATGTTCTATTTATTGATCACAGACATATTAACAGGAAAATAAAGTGCATTTGCTTCAATGCATTTAACGTGTCACAGAAACCAAAAATGTGTCCAAACATCTGATTTTAGGGTCAAAGGAGCTTCTAAAATCCTGTCGGCCGTTCCACAAATTCGTCTCACTTGCTCTCCTTCGCTGTGAACTGTAATGGTTGCGCTGTAATAACGCCCCCTAGAGGTTGGGAGGTATATCGATATTGAAAGCCAGAATATCGATATTAAATCATTTTTAAAAATATCGATATTAATCTTTATATCGATTTTTATGCACAGCCCTAAGAATGAGTATTTTTTACCCCTAAAATAAGATAATTAGATATTCTGTACTTGAAATAAGATGATGGAGACGAATAGTTCCTATTTAAAGTACAAATATCTTATTCCACTGGCAAATAGTCTTATTTACCTGCTCTAATCAAGGAAAAATACACTGATTTCATGAAAATTTCACTTACTTTTAAGTTCCCTTTTTCCTAGCTAATCCTCCTCCAGGCAAGCTGCTTTCTACCACAGATGATAGGATGGGCACAAAGAGCGACGATTAGTGTCTTTCATTGTCGACTTCCCAGCTTTTCTTGGTCCTTCTGTCCCGTCGGAAATTAAGTCACTACGTCACATAGAGGGGTCTCTCTGATTCAGATATTTCAACGCTAGCGTCTGCCGCTTCGGACACTTAGACGCTTGAAATCTGAAAACGCATCGCCCCATGACAGGTGAAAAGCGCCGCAGGACCTCTCGATGCTCCTAGACTCGCCTCCACCATAGATGTTGCATGTGAACCAGACGCCCCTGATGCTAAAATCGCGTTCGGTCTGAATGCGGCATCAGAGAACAAAGGCTTCTGCCATCGACTCTCGTGGAAGTTAAACTTTTCCGTCTCTTTCTGATTGGAAATCCTCCTTCACACCAACAGCAGCGATAACCTTGTAGGTCCTGTGATGACATTTTAGGATTTTTGGAGACTTCTTTTAGCATCTTGCGGTCTGCTTTCAGGGTGAACCTGCTCCGATGTTCAGACCTGGAGATGTTTTCATTTGTTCTGAACTATTTTCTGTACGATGGCTGATTTCAAATTATTTCGAGACCTCTTTAAATCCTTTACAGCAGGGGTGTCAAACTCATTTTGGTTTAGGGGCCGCATTCAGCTTAATCTGATCTCAAGAGGGCCACACGAGTAAACTCATAGCAAGATTAAATAGAACTAATAAATGTGGACTTGTTGTTGATTTTTATATTAAATTAATTTCACTTTTACACAATATATTATGAATAACCTCAGCGTTTTTAAGAAAAGTATGTGCAATTTTAACAATACTTTTACTCAGTTAAACATTTACTTGTGCATTATGCATAAGAACTGATCACAGTGATTGTACAATGTTGAAAAACATTTATTCACATTTTTTGGAACTTAAAAACACTGTCCTACATGACAAAATACATCAAACAGATAAAAATTAAGAAATGATTTAAAATAAATTTTCCACACCTGAAGCTTAATCTGCTAATTAAAACACAGCGCCCCTCATGGACAATGTAGGAACTGCAGATTTTCAATTAAACGAAGTACATGTTTTTTTCAATAATTGTTTTATTATTCTCTTCCTTTTATCTCCTCTTTCTTTCACCTTTTCTTTTGTTCTTCTTGTTCTTCCTTTCCTCTCCTACTTTCCCATTGTAGTGTCCATATCATTTGAGATATTCCCCACATGAATTATAATAAAACTATTCACATTCATAAATCAAGCGGAGCACTATGGCAAAAGCAGTACTGCTCCACTTGTGAAAGTCAAATCTGATGAACTCTTTTTGGCATTAAGACAACAATTCTTATTGCCACATTGCCAGACAGGACACTGGAAAAAAAAACACAAAAAAAAAACATTTTAGTCCGGGCCGAACTGAAGACCTTTGGATCAATGGTGTTCACGCTCACTTCAACAGTCAGGAGCATCAAACTAAATGTCTGAGGCTTTAATGATGTTGTAATCATGTGCACCTGATGCAACACAGCTGTGTAATGTCTATTAGGAACAAAAGGTGATGTCTTTACCAACAGATCATGACTTTAAAAACTGATTTGTGACCAAATGAGCCATCAGACCTGAGCAGCTTCAGGTTTCCTTCAGAGAAACTGATTTGACAGGGCTGTTGTTTGTCTTCTGGTGTCTTTGTCTTCTTCAGACTGGTCTGACTAACCAGGGGATGAACAAACCCCCACATGTTTTGCTGCCCCAGGGGGCCCCCCGCTGACCCGCCTCCAAAAAACACTGAAAGAAGAAACGAAAGAGGACAAAAAACAGAAAGAGAGGCCTCACTGTCACACTACGCCTCTTTTTTTTTCTTTCTTTCTGCAGAGTTTGTGTTTCTGCTGCCCGTCGACATTTGAATAATCGTTTGATATCCATCAGTTTGAGCCTGAGGAGGCGCAAAAAGGACAAGCCGCACCAAGCAGCCACACAATCAAAAGGCAAAAAAACACACAAAAAGGCTAATGCATGCACCCGTCTTTCATCCGTCTCTCTCCTGCTTCTTCAAAACTTTTAATCCTCAAAAAACATCTGAAGGTCCAGTTCTTGGATCTGTTAGTCAAACTGAGACCAACAAGATAAATAAAAGTTAGTAGATGCCTCAGGATCCGCGTGATATATAAACAGAAAATATCAGATTTTAAAAATATGTCAGCTTTGTTTGTAATCAGGATCAAATCTTTGTTAAATTAATGATCAGAACAGTAGAAAGGCCTACATTTAAGTGAAGGATTAATTAGTTTGTGGTGAAGTTAATTTAACATTTTAACCTTGTCTCTTACTGTTGTAGCTTTAAAAAATAAATACAGGTTTATTTTATCCATTATGCAGTTTCTCCACAATATTGTTCAAATTATTCAGAATTTCTGTAAGATAACAGTTTTTTCTGATCAATCTGTGTTTTTTTATTTGTTATCATGACATTGAACATATTTCTCCACTTTATTTTCAGTACTTTTCAAATAGATTACCTCTATTTTTTAAATCGTTAATTATAATATAATTCATATTTGTTTTATATTAGACTTTACTGTCTAAATGTTTAATTATCTTTAATGCCACATGAACATGACTCATGTTTATTCAAGAGTTTCTTGTCCTCTCAATATGCAATTACAGCAAAATGAGGTAAAAACAATAAGGAAAAAAATAAACTCTGCAAGTAATATATATATAAAAAAAAATAGGGGTAATGTTACAAAACATTGCATCACTTACCTTTAATATATGTAGATAATAATAATAATAAATATATCAATATGTGAAATGAAAGTAGCCAATAAAGTTATGCCAATCTAAAGTGAGGTGGTGCATTTAGCCAGTTATCAATTTCTTTTCCGGCAATGAACATTTCTATTATTAGAACTTTTTTTAACAAATCCACTCAATGCTGTGATATAATATTTTGAATCATTTAGCAAGTTAAACCTTGACTTGGTTCATATTTCTCCTCGAAACCTTTGCCAGTAAGATTTTAAGGCAGGACAATTGCAGAAAATACATAAATGGTCATTGATTTGTTTACATTCCTTCTGAGATAAATGTGTTTTTAGTTTTATCTCTTGATTTTTTTTTTCCATTTGAACTCCTTCCATTTTTGGCTATTTATAATTTTATGACCTCTTACATATGGCACATAATTTTGTTTGCCTCCAACTCCTCTTCATTTTCAAATATATTGACTTGCAAACAAGATTGCATTTGGTATTTTCTTAGTTTTTTCTTCAATAGCCTTAATCAGAAAAAGTTTAATGGGAGTTGGTAAACGTTTCAGGGAGTCCTGTCCTGAACATGACCACATATACTATAATCTAGCAAAGTATACCTTTAAAAGTTCTCTGACCATAAGGCAAATTTGTCTTGCAACTGTTTAAGGGAATTTAAAGGGGACATATCATATGTTTCAGTTCTTCGTTTCATATTTAAGTAACCCAGTTTTGGTCTATATAAAGTGGAACAGCAATACTTTGGCTTGAATCCTCATCAATTTACCACCCTAACCCAAAATAACAAAAAAGGTAATTGTGTGCTTCTAACTGCCCTGGCTAACTCCTATTGCATCCAGTAAATGTGTTAACAATTACTTAATTCAGTCTGTTCTAATAAATTACAAAGGACAGTAAATATTCTCAGCTTCTTCCTGTTGTCAACCGGGGTCAACCGGGCAGTCGGCTGCTCAGTAAGCTCCATTTTCCATTTTTGTAGCTCATAAATGTACCACTACACTGCCTCACCTGTTTAGACAACATTATTAACATTTTCTTAAATGCTCCTGGTCTGTCTCAGGAAAAAAAATATTTGTTATTCTGGCTGTAATTCCCCTCCTACCTATTTTCACTCGGTCATGTTTGCAGCAAGTGTTAAGCTAGTTCCATTTCCATGCCATAGATTTATTCTTTTTATTCAAATTCAGCGCACTAACTGTTTAACTGCTGTCGAAATCTTAATCTATGGTCAAAAATATACAAAACATTAAAAACAGGTGAATAGTGGTGAGAAATGACCTTTAGAGTTTTTTTTAAATAACATGACATTAATTTTTAGTATTTGTTTTTCTTACTATGATGACGATAATATACATTTAGATGATATGCATTACTTACCCAAATTAATATTTTTTATTTATGTATTCATATACAATATTATTACAATATCTTAACCATGTTGTAAAATTATTTATGGTTATCTTGGTAATTTCCTAAATTATTTCCTATTACTTGATTTTTAGATTCTTGTGTCTTTTCTATGGCATTATTTAATATTGTGATTTTAACATTTCTGTACTATATGATTGATTTTATTACTTATTTGATAATTTTTTTATATTTTTGAAATACATAATTTACTCTAACCATTTTTAAAAATATTTGATTACAATTGTATGTTTTTTTATTATATATTTAAATATTTTTTACAGTCTGTTTGGTTAAGAACTCGTGCTTTAATCTACTTTATTCTTTAACATTCAATATTTTTAGCAACATTTAAAGTTTTTAAAAGTGTGTACCCGTCTTTTGATTAATATTTGACTTTATTAAAATCAAGACTAATTAAATTCAGGTTTGACCGGCCTTTTTTAACCCATAACAGATTGTCACAAACGCATGACTCAGTGAGCTCAGTCCTCAGAAAGTTGTGAAAATCAGAACAATCAGAGATTCCCATTCACTCTGTATGAGGTCATATGACATAACCTTTTTCCCAGCAGGGTAATCAGGTTTTTCTTGTAAACTCCCACCATCATCGTTGTCATCATTGTAGCAGCATTCTGTCCCTCATGTCAAACGAAGGGAATCAAAACAAGTGAAACACTGCTGCCATTGTCTCTGCGGCGGCAGTTCAGGGCTCGGAATATAAACAGACAATATTTAAGATATTGGGTGATTGTAAGTTCTCGTCTGGATTTTTCTTTTTCGTATCCGTATTATGACCACATCTCAAGACCCAACAAGTAACTGAAACAAACTTTTCTTTTCCATTGCTACGACTAAACAACCGTATGCGATAACATCCCAATGACTCTAAAATTTTCAGATGCATTTACAGATTCTTCTTCAAGCAGTAACTGAAATTAAGCACAGTCTGATCTTTAGTGAGTCTTTAATAAATTTAATCACTTTAAGTGAATCTACATGCCTAAATGTATACTGTGACTTTCTCCTGCATTTTCATTTCAACTGTTTACCTTTAAATCACTGCTGCACCTTATACAGTATTTTAAATCTACTCTAATTAACAAGCTGTATTCTTGCACAAATGCCCTTAGCACAATCAATTCTGCACATACAAATGGTTTTAAAATACTCACCTGTACACTGTGACTTCTCCTGCATTGTCTACATTTCAATTTTTCACTTTTAAATCACTTCTGCACCTTATACTGTAAATTAATTTTACTGCAATTTACAAGCTGTATGCAACGGAATTTGGTTCTGTACGCACTCTGTGCATAAAAAATGACAAATAAAGTTGTCTAAGTCTAAGTCTAAATGACCCCACCTTAGTGATATTTAGGCATCCCTCAGGGAGTATTGCCTGAAAACCTTACGTTGTGCAAACCGAAGGAAACATATAGAAAACGTTCAGGGATCATTACTTAATTAAAAAAATTAAAATGTATTTTTATACAAATGTGATTACCATTGGATCAAATTGGACAGTGTTAATTGTAAATTACAAACTGCTGCACCTAGAATTAGTTAATGACATCAACAATACCAGCGTGGGAGCCTTGGGGTCGGTTAACCATAACTAAAGTTATAACAAAACTAAAGTAATAACTAAACTAATAACTAAATTAAAGTTATAACTTACCGTATTTTTCAGACCACAAGGTGCACTGGATTATAAGGCGCATTAAATATTCTTCCCACGTCCTCCACGTCCACAGCTCTCTATCAGTCTCTGTGGGAGGACAGAGTAGCTGGACTACACTGCCCTGTTTCTAACATAAGGCCAAAATAAACGTAACTTTTATACTGAATTAACTTAGCATGTTTATTGTTATTAGCGCGTACTCCAGGCTGCCTTACATGAATGCACTTCCAGTTCAGACATTGCAGTCAGGCAGTCTGGTAGACAGCTCAGGGGTCCTATCAGGTAGTGACACAGGGTACCGTAATGCTAATATCCATTGAGCGGAGCGGCTTCATTGCTAACTAAAGACATACTTACACATTTTAACAGATTTTTGAGCGCATTGTACCACATAAATCATATAAAAGGATTATGAGGCGCACCATCAATGTTTGAGAACATTTAAGGATTTTAAGTGTGCCTTATAGTCTTAAAATATGGTAATTAAATTAATAAGTTATTTAACCATTATCTTATTTCTGAAAGCAATTGGTTGCACTTGATTTATGAATATAAATGCATGCCACACTTTTCAGGATAAATGGATGTTTGATGATCACTAAAGTTGTTCACTGTTAACAGACAGTGTTCTCTAAGTGGAAAAATACAACCAGTGTATGAAAACAATTTTCCTCACACTAAATATATTCATAAAAACGTTATTTTCATTATGAATCCTGTTCACAATGGTAAATATTTATGTTCAAATCCAGTATGTGAGAACCTATAAATCACAGAGGCCTCATTCTGGCTTAATGAACAACTTGCTGTCTGGAAACCGGCCCTCACAGTCTATATAACCACATATTTATGAGTTCAAGCTAATGAATGAACGAATGAATGAATAAAATCTGCTTTAAGGCACAGTGCGTTGTTTTGAGCAGCAGTAAAATCCAATCAGTCTTAACTCTGTCAGCCTCCTCAGAGCTAAACAAACCCTCTCTGTGTGCCAGCAGTCTACCTGCGGATGGTGTTGTAACGCTCGCACACATTAACAGGCTTTATGGAGTGTTGAGAAAGTTCCTTAACAACCGGTATATTCAACAGGAAGACACGCCCTCGGAGCGTTCGAGACAGAGACAGCCTGTCTCTGAGTCCCTTTTCAGACCAAGCAGTCCTGAGTGGAGAGACGCTACCGGCCGATTTTATCAGGCAGAGCAGAAAAAAGACGAGTCAGATAAGGAAAAGAAAGGAGGAAGAGCGCCACGGCTGCACACAAACACCAGCAGCATGGAGCTGAAAGGGACCATCCTGTTTCTGGGAGCCAAAATGTAACAGTAAATAAAGATGAAGTCACACCAGATCGCTGACATGCACAACAATTTCTGTGTGCGCAGTCCTGGTTGTAATGTTGGCTACAGGGGTGATGTTTTGTTAAGAAGGGGCCCGGGCTCCAGCAGGAAAAGAGGCCCCCTACTTTAGATCTCACAACACATTTCTCTTTTTGTTCATCTTCTCAATAATTTTTCTTTATCAATTATTGCTCTACAACTTTACAACTGTATGGTCCACACTGCAAAAACAGAACAAGAAATAAGTAAAATGTTCTTAAAATTAATGTATTTGTCCGTGATTTGAACAGGTAAATAAGATGATTTGCCAATGCAATGAGATTTTTGCACTTAAAATAGGAACAACTTATCTCCATCATCTTATTTCAAGTGCAGGATGTCTAATTATCTTATATTAGGGGTCAAAATACTCATTCTGTTGGCAGATAATCTTATTTACCTGCTTAAATCAAGGACAAATACATTAACTTTAAGAACATTTTACTTATTTTTAGATCCGTTTTTGCAGTGCAGTCACCTAAATTCATTCAATGTTTTATTTTATGATCAGATTCCATCTACATTTTCCAATTAGTGACTGTCATTGCAAGGAATTCACATGGTATCACATCTAAATGTTTTTTTTTAATCACTTTTTTTATTTTTATGTCAACTCTAAAGCAGGGAACCGAAATGTGCACCGTACAAATATGCGTGTCCTGTGTGTATATACGTATATTTATATATGTTTTCAATTGTGCAGCTTCAGATACCACTCCCCAGAACGGTTCAAAAGTGCACTGGAATACGTTGCAAAAATTAAGATTTAATAAATCAACAAAATGTATCTAAACTTTTCCAACTTCGTGGGCTCACCACTTTGTCTCACTTTCTTCTAGAGATGCATTTGAACTTTTGAGTTGTTCACAAATGTGTCGACTGTTTTGTGGTGATGACACGCTTTGAATATGAACAGCTTCCATATTTAAATTTTTTCTAAGTAGCTCAAATCACACCTCTCCTAAACTCTTCAAGAATGCATTCAGTTTAACTTGCATTTAAAGAGTTTTCATTAGTATCATATTTTTTCTGTTCTTTTGCTTCAAACTTTTTTTTCTACTTGCAGGAAAATGTGTCTGTCTTTGCTGTATGCTTTATGGTTTCCTGGCAAATCTCTCCAGAGTGCAGAAAGGTCTGAATTATGCCAATTGAGTCTAATGCATTCAGGCTAAGAAACGTAAAGTGTGGATTTCGAAGGTCTTTTTATGTCATTATATATTTTGCAAAAGTTACCTGCCAGAATTTGTACAGACGTTTTGTTCTTTGTTCATAACCTTGTTCGTGGGTAGAACTGAGCAGAGGATAGGATGCTTCACTGATGGCATCACACAGGATTCAGGGTTGCTCTCTAGTTTTCTTCTCCAGATGTACCAAACAATCACAAAGGACGTGCATTAGTGCAAATAACTATGCATCGGCCTTTTGTTGTCCATCCGTCTCCTTCCTGTAGGATTTCTGTCTGTCCTTTATGTTTTTCTTGCACTGAAGCGTCGTCTTTGCCGACTTTTCTATACAAACATCTTGAGTCCTGTGTTGCCTTGGTGGCAACAGAGATGGTCCTGGTCCAGAAGTGTCAAACGTGGGCCCCTGGAATAGTTTCATGTGGCCCCTGAGCACAGTACAATAATGGTACAAATCAGGCACCCCACCAACAAATGGTGTTGATGCAGATTAGATTTCTATCGACAAATTTATCAAACGATTATGTTGCCGGGAATAAACTAGACACATTTTCTAGACCAACAGAACAGAAAAAAAAAAATCAAACTCAAAATGTTAGAAAACTTTACACTATTATGCAGATTTACAACAATTGATTATTTTCTACTTTTATCAATAAAATGTTGCATATTTGACATGCTGCTGAGAAGATAGAAAAGAAAAAAGATTCACAATAAAACTATATATATATATATATATATATATATATATATATATATATATATATATATATATATATATATATAGAGAGAGAGAGAGAGAGAGAGAGAGAGAGAGAGAGAGAGAGATTTTTTTTTTTTTTTTTGATTTTTAAATCAACTTTATTTTCCGTTCATTTCCAAACAATCATTTGATCATGACATATTTATACAACCTTACTCCTCAGAGTAAATAAATAAATGAATAAATAAATACTTAATTCACATGAGCACATCTCCAAACTGCAGTGTGTGGTTTTCCACCCAACATAACACCTGATTAAAACACCAAACCTGCTGGAATGAGTCCAGATCTCCTGCTGCTTTGTAATAATTAAAATCAATAAGGAGTCTGGACTTCATCATATTTGTACACACAGTGACAGGTTCAACAGTAAAACCATCCTCCACCTTCCTCCTCCGGCTAAAATACACCGCCATCTTGGCCTGCCCTAAAACAAAGTTTAAAAGCTGGCACTTGTTCTTGTGCTGGCGTGTGTATTTAAAACCTAGAATAAATAACTGCTTGGTAAAAACCTCTCCACATTTGGTGAAAACAGATTGTAAAAACAGAAACAAGGGTAAAAGACGAAGACACTCATAAAAACAGTGAAACACGGTTTCTCTTTTGTCGCAGTAGGGACACTTGCCTTCTACTGCTGGGTTTATAGTGGACACAAAAGAGTTCACTGCAATAACCCCATGGAGGACTCTCCAATGGATGTCTGCATGTCTTTTAGAGAGTGGAGGTTTGTAAAAGGACCTCCACTCAGGTCTGACTGCAGGAGCCAGCTGCAGATATCTCCTCCATGGCGTGTCAGGTCTCTTGTCTAGTTTTTTCTGGTTAATTGCTTTCACCAATATTCGGTAAAATGTTTTTCCTGTGGTACCATCCAGTGGTGCGAGGTGTGTATATTCCATTAAAATCCCAGAGCAGTCTTTAAAATCCGGTGCCAGGGAAATGGCAGGAAAAGGATGGTCATCAGTCACTGTTTGATTGGAAGCGGAGTTTAGAAGCAGGCGTTCGTGTCCTGTGAGTCTCTGTTTCCAGTGTTCTGTGAGTTTCTGTGTGACCCTCACTGACGTCAGTCCCAGCCGGGCAGCGAGTCCAGAGGGATCGTCCATCCGGGGTCCAGTCAGCGCCACCACCTGCCCCAGAGTAACAATCCCCGCAGTCTGCAGTCTTGTAGACAGACTCTGACCTGCCCAACTGGGAAGGTCCAGACGGGTCCCCCAAAGGACCGGCTCCTGGAGGATCCAGTACAGGGAGTCCACCTGCCCCCTCCTCTCTTTCCTCAGCAGGTTCCACACTCTAAAAACACTTTTATAAAAAGCAGGCAGAGTAGATGTGCTCATGTTCGGTACGTTCATTAAAAACAAATTAAAATCCTGACCCAGGCCTTTAAAACCCTGCAGAATGCAGCGGGACAAGGGTCTCCACAGAGTATCCTTTGGTCCGGTCAGTAGTCTCTGGATAAACTGGAGGCGGAAAGCTGCGCCCCTGCTGGCCAGATGGACCAGGCCCTGCCCCCCCTCCTCTTTAGGTAAAAACAGGACACCCTGTGGGACCCAGTGCAACTTGTCCCAAATGAAATCAACTAAAACTGACTGAACTTTTGACAGGAGAGTAACTGGAGGATCAACACAAGCCAGCCGGTGCCACAAGGAAGATGAGACCAGGTTATTGGCTATTAAGGTTCGGCCTCTGTAGGACATTTTTGGGAGTAGCCACCTCCACTTCCCCAGCCGACCTTTGACCTGCTCCAGGACAAGGTCCCAGTTTTTATTTGTGTAGTTCTCATCCCCCAGAAAGACTCCAAGATATTTGAAACCTCCTTTTTTCCACTGTAGGCCACCGGGCAGCCTGAGCCAGCCCCCCAGCTCCCCTCCCGCCATCAGAGCCTCGCTTTTACCCCAGTTCACTCTGGCAGATGAGATAAAACCAAAATCCTTCACAGTGTCAGCTAAAATGTCAATATCTCGTTGTGAATTAACTAAAACAACGAGATCATCAGCGTACACAGACAGTTTAAAAGACACGGGACACTGGGGGAAAACCACACCTGTAAGTGTAGCTCTAAGTTTGTGGAGCAGAGGCTCGATGGCTACCGAATATAGCATCCCAGAGAGAGAGCAGCCCTGCCTTACCCCTCTCTGGATCCCAAATGGTGCACTCAGCCCACCGTTAATTTTCAGAACACTCGCAATGTCACTATAGAGAGCTCGGACCATGGCTATGAAACCATGGTTGAACCCAAAAGCAGCGAGAGTCTGCCACAAGTACTGGTGTTCAACCCGGTCAAAAGCCTTTTCTTGGTCTATTGAAATCAGACCAACCTCTATGCCCAATGAACTGGAGAGCTCCAAAATGTCTCGAATTAAAGTGACGTTGTCACTGATGAGCCTGCCGGGCACACAGTAGGTCTGGTCAGGGTGGATGATGGACGCCATCACCTCCCTTAGTCTAAGGGCCAGAGCTTTGGACAGGATCTTATAATCCGTGCACAGCAATGAGACCGGCCTCCAGTTCTTCAGCTCCTGCAGGTCTCCCTTTTTAGGCAGCAGGGTTATTGCCGCCCTCCTGCAGCTCAGGGGCAGTCTGCCGGTCTTTAGGCCTTCACTGATCACCTCTAGTAAATCTGGTCCTATTATAGACCAGAAAGACTTGTAAAAGTCAGCAGGAAGGCCGTCCATACCTGGAGCTCTGCCGCTCTGCAGGCTCATGGTGGCAGTGTGGAGCTCCTGCAGCGTCACCTCTGCTGCCAGCTTGCTGTTGTCAGCCTCACTGACCTGAGGGAGACCGCTGAGGAAGCTGCTGTGCACATCTGGATCATGGGTCCACTCACTCTTATACAGGTCTCCATAAAACTCGGCAGCACACTTCCTGATCTCAGATGAGTCTGAGACTTCGGAGCCGCTACCAGTTCGTAAAGAATGGATGGTTTTCCTTTGTCCATTTTTCCGCTCCAGCCCAAAGAAGAAGCGCGATGGGGCGTCCATCTGTGTAATATTCATAAACCTAGACCTGACCAGCGCCCCCTGTGCTGAGACGCCCAACAGGTTGGCTATGGCCGATTTTTTTGACTTGAGGGAATCTAATAGCCCTCGATTTGCTGTAGAGTCTGCTAAAGCCTGCAGCTCCACCACCTGCGTCTCCAGATCTTTCATGGACCGAGTTAAGTTTGTAGTGACACCGCGAGTGAACTGCTGGCAGAGCTGTTTTATCTGTGTTTTACCAAAATCCCACCACTGTTGTATGTTGGTAAAGGCAGGCCTGCTCTCTCTGTGGGATTCCCAAAAAAGCTTAAAAGCAGTTCTAAAAGCCTGGTCATTTAAAAGGCCCGTGTTAAAATGCCAATAAGCGCTCTTTAAACGGGTGTTTTTGATAAAAACACGACAAGAGACCAAAAAATGGTCACTACAACCCACAGGCTGAATAAAACACCTCTTAAAAATATTCAAGTGGTGTTTAAAACAATAAAAGCGGTCCAGTCTGGCCAGAGATAGAACCCCCTCCCTGCTGTGGCTCCAGGTGTACTGTCTCTGCTGACTGTTAAAAACCCTCCACACATCACTCAGCTCATGGTTCCCCATCAGCTGTCTGAGTGTGTGAGATGAAGGAGGATGTGGTTCAGGATGGTTCCTGTCTAGGGTTGGATTTTCTGTGCAGTTAAAATCACCCCCCAAAAACATAAAACCATCATCCTCACAGTTCTTGACACAGTCGCTTAGATTGTTTAAAAAAACTACCCTGTCCACCGCATTAGTGGGAGAATAGACATTTAAAAACACAAGTTCCACATTTTCAAAGACAGCTTTAACTTTCAATAAAGAACCTGGAACGACTTCATCAGCAGTAATAGAAAAAGGTACAAAACCCTGAGCAAATAAAATCCCCACTCCTCCACTCAGACTGGACCTGTGACTTAAAACCACCTCCCCTTTAAAAGCCCTTTTCCAGTCACTTTCATTGTCTGTAGTGCTGTGAGTTTCCTGAACAAACATGACATCGATTCTTTTTGTCTCCATCAGTTTAAAAAGAGCAGCTCTTTTAAGATCAGACCTGGCCCCGTTCAGGTTTAAGGTACTGATATTGAAGTCACACATGGATAAAAAAAGAATAACAGTAAGAGGAGCAGTAAAAGGTAGAAAACATCTAAAACTCATCTTCATCGTTGACGATTTGAGCTTTTACCTTCAGTAAGAGTTTTTTCAGTCTGTATATTTCCTGATCTGTTAAAACCTCCTCCCCACTGCTCTTCCTGGTGAGAGGCCTGGCTGACCTGATAAACAGCTGAAGGTCTGGGAAGAAATCCCCTACGTTAGGCAGCCTGGAGCCTTTAGTCTGTTCTAGGAAACTTTTTATTTTCTCAGGAGAATATCTACACTGAGAATCCTCCTGAGTCAGGGGAAAGTCACTCTCTGACTCTGTGGACATCCGGACACTTATTTTCTTTGTTTTACTGTTCTTTTTTCCTGCTTCAAAATGTTTTCTTTTCTGAGACATTTTGAGGAGATCGTCATCAGACATATCCTCCTCCATAATTTCTTGAAACATGTCACTCTGCTCGCCTGTCATGGCTTCACTTTTTGCCTCGGCACATACTACCGGAACCGGGTCCCCCGCAACCACAGGGACCGGCGCCGCGGGAGGATCATCCGCGACGGGCGGCCCCACCGGAGCAGGAGAACCCGGCCTCCCGGCAGCCACTGGGGTGCCCCACACGGTTACCGGGGCAGGAGCTGCATCCGCGGGCGGATCCCCCCCCGGAGCTACCGCAGCAGCACCGGGCGGATCTCCCACCGGAGCTACCGCAGCAGCACCGGGCGGATCCCCCCCCGCAGCTACCGCAGCAGCACCGGGCGGATCCCCCCCCGGAGCCACCGCAGCAGCACCGGGCGGATCCCCCCCCCGGAGCTACCGCAGCAGCACCGGGCGGATCCCCCCCCGGAGCCGCCCGCCGCGCTCCGCCACCTTCCGGGCAGGAGCGGATCAGGTGCCCCTCCGCCCCACAACCAAAACATTTCATTGTTTCTGAGGAAATGTAAACCACATAATTAAATCTATCAATTTTAAACGAGAAAGACAGGCTCAGATCAGTCTTTCTCTCCTTCAGGATCATGTACACCTGTCTTCTATGACACACAACATGTTTCAGTTTAGGAGATTTACACCCCAAAGAAACCATCGTAATCGGCGACACAAGTTGTCCATATCTAGATAGCTCCTTCCCCAGCAATTCATTTTTAATGAACGGGGGGGCGTTAGAAATCATTATCTTTGTGGCTGGGTTAACGAGAGGGGAGACGGGAGTGAAGGTATCTTTGATCACCACTCCCCTCTCCACCACCCCACCAACCTTAGCCGTGCTGTCTAAAAACATAACAATGGCCCCGTTCATGCGTGAGGCAGACCTCACACAGTCACACCCAACCACCTCTCCCACAGCCAGCCCGGCCTCCTCCACCGAGCACTGCACCGCGGGGAAAAGCTTGATCGCATGTCTGCGAGTCAGCTTCTCAAACTCCGCAGGTACAGCCTCCATCACCGGCATTGTGCCCCAGAGCACGCTGCCCTCACAAACAATTCCCCACACACGCACACACACACACTCACAACCACATAAAAAGAAACAGCCCTTTCAACAGAAAATAATAAAGTAACAACTTACAAACACACACAGCGGGGAAAAAAAAAAAATAGTTTTCTCAAAAACTACGAAAAGTTGAAACAAACCAGCAAATCACTCTTAGCTCCTCACTCACACGCCATCACTCACAGAGAGAGAGAGAGAGAGAGAGAGAGAGAATAATAAAGAAGGAAAAACATATATAAGTCGCATTTTTGGGGGAAATTTATTTGATGATATACAACATCAAGAACAGACATGTCATCTTGAAAGGCAATTTTAAATAGAAATAGAACGGAGGCAACAACAGGCTGAATAATTGTACAGTTAGCTTACGCTACATGACACAACTGAGAACGTGCATGGTATGTTAACATAACATATTAAGAGCTATTCAGATAACTATAGCATTAATAACACGCAAAGAAGTTAACCAAAGCGCCAGTGTCACTCCAAATAACTAAAATCCAGTGAAATCTTCATCCTCAGTGTCACTTTCAAATAACTCCGTTAACTCCGGATGTAGAAGATGCGGCACTTCCGCTTCTACGTCGCTTACGTCTGATTCAACACAGGCCTAGAGCGCCCTCTTGTGAGTTGGTGTGAAAATAACAGGTGTAATGATATACCGGTAAAAATGTGTAATAATTTCACACATAAGTCGCTCCAGAGTATAAGTCGCACCCCCGGCCAAACTATGAAAAAAACTGCGACTTATAGTCCGGAAAATACGGTGTATATATATATATATATATATATATATATATATATATATATATATATATATATATATATATATATATATATATATATATATATATATATATATATATATATATATATATATATACGTTGCACTTGGTGATTTTGTCCCGTGATCAACAGGTTTGGACACCATTGTCCTTGATGTTGCTGGACTCTCGTGGACATCCTGAAGACTGCTTCTCTGTGACTGAAGTTTCTTGTTGCTTGAATTTCTCAGTGATCCAGAAAACGTTTCTTTCAATTGCAAAATTCCCAACGGCAGTTTCCTGCATGTGAGGATGTTTTGATGCAAAGCAATGATGATGTGATGATTGTCTTTGGCGATAACCACGGCTAAACCAAAGCAGCGTAGCGGTCCTTGTTTAATAAGCGATCCTTCTGCTCGTTAGACTGATCCGGTGATTTTCACTTTTGCTTTTTGTGATTGTACAACTACAATGAAATTAAGCTAGCTTATCAGTTTGGGTCAAAATACTGCAACTTTTCCTGTACAAAGATACTTTTAGTACCTTGGCCATGTCAGAAAATCAGGTTTCATTGCTATTTAATTTTGTTGCACGGACCCTAAAAATCTTTCTTCTAAAAAACAAACAACCCTCACATGATTGCGCAGACATTCTAATTAAAACGTCCCATTAAAAACCTTTTATATATCAGTTCAGAGTAATTTTAATGACTGTTTTTATTGTAGCGAAAGTAAAGAAACTGCGTCTGCTGGGAGGGAGAGAAACCTCCCGTGTCCATTCATCCTTCCTGGTTTTCCTGTTTTCTCTCTGGGCTTCCAGTAATTTCTACTCCTGTCTTGTTTCTCACTCAGGTGTGTGTGGACTCTTTGAAGGAGCTGTAAACTTTTTTTTTTTTTTTTTTCCAGTTGCAGATTTTTGGCTCAAGGCCAACATGACGGTCCCCACAAAGATGGAAAAAAGTTAACAGAGGTCTCGGTTGTGAGACCAAATGTTTTTGCACGTGAAGTTCGCTGAATGGCTTCAGTGTTTCAACATACCCCAGTTTAATAATTCATGAGTCATTAGCCCTGTTTATACTTCTGATTTATGTTTTTGTTTGTTTTCAGATGTTGTTTCATCCTGCGGTGTCATTTTAACCCCCAAATTCTGGCTTATTTTTTTATATTTCTGATGATGCACATATTAATCATGTTATTCCTGCATTTTAAAGGTAGTTTGATCAATCAGGTGTACAAATAGCTTAATGATCCTTTTTTTTCTTGGTCTGTCTGCAGAGATCTCAGTATGAATAATCTGACTGTGATGTCCAGCGGAGCTTTATCCAACCTGCATTTCCTGGAGGAGCTGTGAGTCACTTTAACTCATTTATCCCCTCCAGAAACAATCTTCTTAGACAGTTTCATATGAAAATGTATGATTTCAGCACTTTAATATGAGCCAGTGACTCAGATGCATTTCTAATCCAGTCATATGTTGTGTCTTTTATAATTTTTGCATAACTTCTAACATAACTTCTCTCTGTTTATGATTATTTAATTGTTTGACCAAATATGGCTTCAAAGTTGGTCCTTTTACTGATGTCCTTGTCATTTAGATGATATTTTAACTGTAATGGTAAATGACTTTGCTTCTCTAATGGTGTATTTCCATTTAATTTATGTCTCTTTTTGGTCTTTATACATTTATAAACAAATTTAAAAAATCCTTGCCTATGATCTGGTAGCTTCAAGAAGCCACAATTCTCAGATTTCGCTTTCTTTCTGAGTTTGAGTCTCACATTGCTGGGGAGAAAATTTGTCTCATTCTTCTTTCCAGTCTTGCTGCAATTAATCAAAGTTTGAAGACATTTGTTTCTGCACACACAACATTTGAAGTGTGGACTTTGAAAAGGCCTTTGCAACACTGATTGTTTTAATTTTGAGTTATTTGGTTGTAGATTTGCTGCTGTCTTTGGGATTATATTCCTGCAGATGAGCCAGTTTGGACCAAGCTTCTAACTCTAGAATACTTTAAGACAAAGAGGAGGCAGGTCAAGCCTCTTATTGCTATTTTGTTATTACTTATTGTGCTTTAAAAATAAGTGGCTAAGGTAGTTTTGTTGTTTTTGTTGAGATAGTCTTGCACTGAGGTTTGTTATTCCCATTTTGTCTGCCTATGAATTTCTCTTTGTGGTGATTTTTCATGTTTAGAATCATTTTCAGTCTTTGAGTCTCTCTTAAGCATTATTTAATTATAGTAGGTTTAGTTGTAGGTTGTAGTTCATGCCTCCAATTTTGGGATTTCCTTGCAATACAGGTTAGAGTCTAAATTTAGTTGTTTATCAATATTTTGTAGGATTCATGCAAAAAACTTTGTAAGTTTAATGCATGTTTTTGCATTTTATTTATTATTTAATCTTATTTGTCGTAATTTGGTTTTGTTCTTATTTAAATGTTATTATTTGTATTTTTTCCAGTCTATTGCGTTTCTTTATGTATATTTTCATATGTTAGAGGTTCTTTTTGGACTTATTTGAGGCCCGTTTTAGTCTGTGGCTCCTTTTTGTGCCTCAGTTTACATGTTTCTGTTTATTTTTGTCTCTGTAATGTTTTAGATGCTTGTTATGCTATAATTTTCTTTCTATTTCAGGTTATTTTCTGTCTATTTATGGTCAGTTCTCCCTCATTTGGTCTTTTAGGTCTGTTTATTGGGTCAAACACTTTTTTTAACTACTGCCGTGATCCATCATTTTTTTTATAGCCAGCATCTAGTTTGCTATAAAACACGGTGGTCCAGAGCACATGTTATATGAAATATTTCGGCGTGAGAAGTGGTAGCCGCTTGTTCCTATAATTTTGCATACTCTGTGGTTTGCCCTTGGTCATCCCTCGGGTCGTCCAACCTGATCAGATCTGATCTGTGGTCGGTGACTGCCGGACTGAGATGGATTGTGTCTGAAGTTTGGGTGTCTGAGCGGGCGAGGAGGTCGAATATCTTTAGGGATGCGATATGTAATATCATCTCTCCTCACCTCCCAGCAGTGTCGTGTCGAGTATGAACGTTTTCTCAAAGCCCAACTGGACTAAATTAAAAAGCAGCGAGGCAGCTGGGAGAGACGGGCTGACCTCACCGAGACCTGAACATGACTCTGGCCGCTGTTCTGCTCTGCTGCCAGCTGTGTGTGTGTGATATTTGTCACCGCGGCATGAGAAACGTCACGACGGCGATAGAACACCGCAGGCACGCTGAGAGGCTGAACTCTGTGTGGCCTCTGGAAAACAAACAGACCTGGAGGATTCATTATCCCTCCGTGTTTTTACACTGGTTTGGAAGTCGAGACTTACTGGGAGATTATTGCACACTTGCAAATACAGAAATTAGAACCGGGCTCAAAGTCAGGAGCCCTAAAGATGTGGTCCCTTGCAAAAGTAGTTGCACCCCTTTAACTTTTTCACCTTTTGTCACATTCCAACCACAAACCTTTATGTGTTTAAATTGGTTTTTGTGTAATAAGCCGGCACAAAGTAGTGCATAAATGAAAAGTGAAAGGAACTTTACATACAAAATTCTTAAAATGCAGCATGTGTTAGTATTCATTTCGCTTTACTCTGATACCCCTAAATAAAATCCTGTGTAACCAAATGCCTTCAGCACTCATTTATTCTCACAGCTGAGGTGCGGAAAATCTGTTGGCAGGACAACTATTAGTGGTACACTCCATAAATCTGATCTTCTTATGGCAGAGTGAAAACAAGAAAGTCGAAGTTGAAAGAAAATTAAATGAAGTCCGGTCTGTAGCTTACTATAAGAATGTAGGGGATGTGAAAAACATTCAAAACAAAACACTGTAGTCAGAATAGACAACCGTTGACCTTTCTGGCCTACATATAAAACTGGAAAAGTAACAACACTGCAAATCACCTTGAATGCTTCATCCCAATAGTTAAAAACAATGGTGGCAGCATCATAATGTTGGCAAATCTTACTGCAGATGATGCACAGAGAAAAATACTAGACAATCCTGGATGAAAACCTCTTGGATGTTGAAAAAGACTTTAAGCGAGGTCAGCGGTACATCTTCCAGCACAACAGCCCTAAACATACAGCCAGGTTCAGATCAAAGCATAATCTAACACCTGTTGGCTTAAATACTGATGACCTTCTTGTTCCTTCACACCTCTGGGCATAAATCAGATAAGAGAACATCTGCTCCTGTAAATACAATGTATTTACTTTTTTTTATTCATTTTGATTAAGTAAAAGAAAAATCATAATTTGCATGTTCACGTAAAGCTATATAAAAGCAATGAACTGGAATTACTCATGTTAATCTGTTATTTTAAATATGTAAATATTTTTGCCATCTCCTTGGTAATAAAACTCATGACTTTTCCTGACGAATGGATGGATGGACAGATGGATGGATGGATGGATGGAAGCGTGGACGGAGGGATGGTTGGATGTATGAACGGACGGATGGATGAACAGATGGATGGATAAATGGACAGATGGATGGATGAATAGATGGTTGGATGGATGGATGGATGGATGGATAAATGGATAGATAGATGATGGGTGATGGATGGATGGATGGATGGACAGACGGATGGATGGATGAATGGAAGCGTGGACGGATGGATGGTTGGATGTATGAACGGACGGATGGATGGATGGACAGATGGATGGATGAATGGATGGTTGGATGGATGGATAAATGGATAGATGGATGATGGGCAATTGATTGATGGATTGATGGATGGATGGATAAATGGACAGATGGATGGATGAATGGATGGTTGGATGGATGGATGGATAAATGGATAGATGGATGATGGGTGATTGATGGATGGATGGATGGATGAACGAACGGATGGATAAATGGACAGACGGATGGATAAATAGATAGATGAATGGACGGATGGATGGATGGATGGATGGATGTCTAAAGTGAAATCGTTTGGTCATCCTGAAGAGTTATGCTCTGAGCTTTTCACTACATTATAAATCTATGCTTTTGTTCCTCTTATCAAAGTCTTTATGCCATAAAGGGATTTCTTTCTGTCAAAATAAAACACAAAGTCGTCTTTTTATTTACCATCTTTATCTCTGTGTCTTTCAGCCGTTTGGCAGGAAACGATCTGTCCTTCATCCCCAGAGGAGCGTTCAACGGCCTCTACAACCTTAAAGTGCTGTAAGTGCTCAGACGTTTCTACTCCCAACACTTTATGAACATGAAGGTTTCCCAAAGCCATCGCATGAAAAACATTTTG